>NW_027366718.1:0-67136 GCF_046119375.1 Phyllobates terribilis | reverse complement strand
ATCAAATTTGACTCATGACAATACAGCTTTAAAAAATGCATTGGCAGCAATTGTACCGATCATCTACTTTCAATGAATTATCAGCAAATTGGTGAAAGTACACCTATTAAAAAAAAAATAACAGCCTCCTCCATATCCCCTCTAGCTGTCCTGTCCATCACCAAGATAGGTGCGTTTTCTGCCATTTTAGGTAGAAGTAATGTTCAACCAATTTGCTTCTAATTTAGACAAAGTAGTAGGAAAGTTTATCAAACAAACTCTACATATGAGCTCTATCTATTTTACAATACGTGTAATATGTATTCACAAAATGTCCATTTTCTATATGTGTGAACTTCACATCTTTTTTTTTTTTAGTAAGTTTTAGTGCATGATGAGGTGGTGTTTACCTATAGGATCCACCATCTCTTGGACTGGGCACCATTGATGGTATTTATTGGGCCCCACGTTCTTAAGTAAATCTCAATATTGCTTCAAAAAGGTAGCTATGCATATACAGTTTACAGACAGAATGTTAACATATTAAGCAAGAGTGTGACAACTTATCAGTGCTAAATGTGCCATAAAAAAACCCAGCATGTAAAATTCTTAGCTTTGACAAGTGACAACATATCTGGCAAAATGCATTGTAAACCAAATGTAATTTTTAGCTGCAGTAAATTTTAGACAATCAAAATGATGTTAAAATGTGTGTGTTTCTTACAGTCTAGAGGCTGCTTATTCTGATGGAGGAAAACACTGACAGCATCCTTCATGATCACTGAAAGAACTGTTCTCCTTTCTCCTGCCCCACACTGATCTATCTGATCGGTGCAGTGCAGGGGAGAAAGTCACCAGGACTTGCACGGATGTTGCGCATCCTGTGTAGCTGAAAAAACTTCTGCAAGACTAGCCCTTGGACCTCTTTATGAAAAGAAGAACGACACTCCTGATATGTGAGGTGGCATGGATAGGGTCCCAATCAAACAAAGTTGTTGATTAGCCATTGAACCTTTCAGGTCATGTGATCAGTCACATTCCTGGAAGGAATTTCAAGATGTGGTAATGTATACGATGGATGAGTGTACATATATATATATATATATATATATATATATATAAGTGTTTGTGTGTGTGGAGCTGCATGAGTATATAAGAGAGCTGTTGGTGTATGTAAGAAAGCTGTGTACAAGTATGTAGCAAAACAGTGCGTGTATGTAACAGAGGTGTGAGTGCATACTTCAAAGCTGTAGAAAAGCTATATGTGTTAGAACTGTGTTTGTGTATGGAGGAGAGTTGTGTGTGTATTTCGGAAAATTGCGTGTGTGATAGTAGTAGAGTTGTGTGTATGCAGGAGAGATGTGTGTATGTAGGAAAGAGGGTGGAAACTTATCAATGCTATAGGACCTATGCAAGAACCTAACATGATCAAATTTGACTCATGACAATACAGCTTTAAAAAATGCATTGGCAGCAATTGTACCGATCATCTACTTTCAATGAATTATCAGCAAATTGGTGAAAGTACACCTATTAAAAAAAAAATAACAGCCTCCTCCATATCCCCTCTAGCTGTCCTGTCCATCACCAAGATAGGTGCGTTTTCTGCCATTTTAGGTAGAAGTAATGTTCAACCAATTTGCTTCTAATTTAGACAAAGTAGTAGGAAAGTTTATCAAACAAACTCTACATATGAGCTCTATCTATTTTACAATACGTGTAATATGTATTCACAAAATGTCCATTTTCTATATGTGTGAACTTCACATCTTTTTTTTTTTTAGTAAGTTTTAGTGCATGATGAGGTGGTGTTTACCTATAGGATCCACCATCTCTTGGACTGGGCACCATTGATGGTATTTATTGGGCCCCACGTTCTTAAGTAAATCTCAATATTGCTTCAAAAAGGTAGCTATGCATATACAGTTTACAGACAGAATGTTAACATATTAAGCAAGAGTGTGACAACTTATCAGTGCTAAATGTGCCATAAAAAAACCCAGCATGTAAAATTCTTAGCTTTGACAAGTGACAACATATCTGGCAAAATGCATTGTAAACCAAATGTAATTTTTAGCTGCAGTAAATTTTAGACAATCAAAATGATGTTAAAATGTGTGTGTTTCTTACAGTCTAGAGGCTGCTTATTCTGATGGAGGAAAACACTGACAGCATCCTTCATGATCACTGAAAGAACTGTTCTCCTTTCTCCTGCCCCACACTGATCTATCTGATCGGTGCAGTGCAGGGGAGAAAGTCACCAGGACTTGCACGGATGTTGCGCATCCTGTGTAGCTGAAAAAACTTCTGCAAGACTAGCCCTTGGACCTCTTTATGAAAAGAAGAACGACACTCCTGATATGTGAGGTGGCATGGATAGGGTCCCAATCAAACAAAGTTGTTGATTAGCCATTGAACCTTTCAGGTCATGTGATCAGTCACATTCCTGGAAGGAATTTCAAGATGTGGTAATGTATACGATGGATGAGTGTACATATATATATATATATATATATATATATATATATAAGTGTTTGTGTGTGTGGAGCTGCATGAGTATATAAGAGAGCTGTTGGTGTATGTAAGAAAGCTGTGTACAAGTATGTAGCAAAACAGTGCGTGTATGTAACAGAGGTGTGAGTGCATACTTCAAAGCTGTAGAAAAGCTATATGTGTTAGAACTGTGTTTGTGTATGGAGGAGAGTTGTGTGTGTATTTCGGAAAATTGCGTGTGTGATAGTAGTAGAGTTGTGTGTATGCAGGAGAGATGTGTGTATGTAGGAAAGAGGGTGGAAACTTATCAATGCTATAGGACCTATGCAAGAACCTAACATGATCAAATTTGACTCATGACAATACAGCTTTAAAAAATGCATTGGCAGCAATTGTACCGATCATCTACTTTCAATGAATTATCAGCAAATTGGTGAAAGTACACCTATTAAAAAAAAAATAACAGCCTCCTCCATATCCCCTCTAGCTGTCCTGTCCATCACCAAGATAGGTGCGTTTTCTGCCATTTTAGGTAGAAGTAATGTTCAACCAATTTGCTTCTAATTTAGACAAAGTAGTAGGAAAGTTTATCAAACAAACTCTACATATGAGCTCTATCTATTTTACAATACGTGTAATATGTATTCACAAAATGTCCATTTTCTATATGTGTGAACTTCACATCTTTTTTTTTTTTAGTAAGTTTTAGTGCATGATGAGGTGGTGTTTACCTATAGGATCCACCATCTCTTGGACTGGGCACCATTGATGGTATTTATTGGGCCCCACGTTCTTAAGTAAATCTCAATATTGCTTCAAAAAGGTAGCTATGCATATACAGTTTACAGACAGAATGTTAACATATTAAGCAAGAGTGTGACAACTTATCAGTGCTAAATGTGCCATAAAAAAACCCAGCATGTAAAATTCTTAGCTTTGACAAGTGACAACATATCTGGCAAAATGCATTGTAAACCAAATGTAATTTTTAGCTGCAGTAAATTTTAGACAATCAAAATGATGTTAAAATGTGTGTGTTTCTTACAGTCTAGAGGCTGCTTATTCTGATGGAGGAAAACACTGACAGCATCCTTCATGATCACTGAAAGAACTGTTCTCCTTTCTCCTGCCCCACACTGATCTATCTGATCGGTGCAGTGCAGGGGAGAAAGTCACCAGGACTTGCACGGATGTTGCGCATCCTGTGTAGCTGAAAAAACTTCTGCAAGACTAGCCCTTGGACCTCTTTATGAAAAGAAGAACGACACTCCTGATATGTGAGGTGGCATGGATAGGGTCCCAATCAAACAAAGTTGTTGATTAGCCATTGAACCTTTCAGGTCATGTGATCAGTCACATTCCTGGAAGGAATTTCAAGATGTGGTAATGTATACGATGGATGAGTGTACATATATATATATATATATATATATATATATAAGTGTTTGTGTGTGTGGAGCTGCATGAGTATATAAGAGAGCTGTTGGTGTATGTAAGAAAGCTGTGTACAAGTATGTAGCAAAACAGTGCGTGTATGTAACAGAGGTGTGAGTGCATACTTCAAAGCTGTAGAAAAGCTATATGTGTTAGAACTGTGTTTGTGTATGGAGGAGAGTTGTGTGTGTATTTCGGAAAATTGCGTGTGTGATAGTAGTAGAGTTGTGTGTATGCAGGAGAGATGTGTGTATGTAGGAAAGAGGGTGGAAACTTATCAATGCTATAGGACCTATGCAAGAACCTAACATGATCAAATTTGACTCATGACAATACAGCTTTAAAAAATGCATTGGCAGCAATTGTACCGATCATCTACTTTCAATGAATTATCAGCAAATTGGTGAAAGTACACCTATTAAAAAAAAAATAACAGCCTCCTCCATATCCCCTCTAGCTGTCCTGTCCATCACCAAGATAGGTGCGTTTTCTGCCATTTTAGGTAGAAGTAATGTTCAACCAATTTGCTTCTAATTTAGACAAAGTAGTAGGAAAGTTTATCAAACAAACTCTACATATGAGCTCTATCTATTTTACAATACGTGTAATATGTATTCACAAAATGTCCATTTTCTATATGTGTGAACTTCACATCTTTTTTTTTTTTAGTAAGTTTTAGTGCATGATGAGGTGGTGTTTACCTATAGGATCCACCATCTCTTGGACTGGGCACCATTGATGGTATTTATTGGGCCCCACGTTCTTAAGTAAATCTCAATATTGCTTCAAAAAGGTAGCTATGCATATACAGTTTACAGACAGAATGTTAACATATTAAGCAAGAGTGTGACAACTTATCAGTGCTAAATGTGCCATAAAAAAACCCAGCATGTAAAATTCTTAGCTTTGACAAGTGACAACATATCTGGCAAAATGCATTGTAAACCAAATGTAATTTTTAGCTGCAGTAAATTTTAGACAATCAAAATGATGTTAAAATGTGTGTGTTTCTTACAGTCTAGAGGCTGCTTATTCTGATGGAGGAAAACACTGACAGCATCCTTCATGATCACTGAAAGAACTGTTCTCCTTTCTCCTGCCCCACACTGATCTATCTGATCGGTGCAGTGCAGGGGAGAAAGTCACCAGGACTTGCACGGATGTTGCGCATCCTGTGTAGCTGAGAAAACTTCTGCAAGACTAGCCCTTGGACCTCTTTATGAAAAGAAGAACGACACTCCTGATATGTGAGGTGGCATGGATAGGGTCCCAATCAAACAAAGTTGTTGATTAGCCATTGAACCTTTCAGGTCATGTGATCAGTCACATTCCTGGAAGGAATTTCAAGATGTGGTAATGTATACGATGGATGAGTGTACATATATATATATATATATATATATATATATATATAAGTGTTTGTGTGTGTGGAGCTGCATGAGTATATAAGAGAGCTGTTGGTGTATGTAAGAAAGCTGTGTACAAGTATGTAGCAAAACAGTGCGTGTATGTAACAGAGGTGTGAGTGCATACTTCAAAGCTGTAGAAAAGCTATATGTGTTAGAACTGTGTTTGTGTATGGAGGAGAGTTGTGTGTGTATTTCGGAAAATTGCGTGTGTGATAGTAGTAGAGTTGTGTGTATGCAGGAGAGATGTGTGTATGTAGGAAAGAGGGTGGAAACTTATCAATGCTATAGGACCTATGCAAGAACCTAACATGATCAAATTTGACTCATGACAATACAGCTTTAAAAAATGCATTGGCAGCAATTGTACCGATCATCTACTTTCATTGAATTATCAGCAAATTGGTGAAAGTACACCTATTAAAAAAAAAATAACAGCCTCCTCCATATCCCCTCTAGCTGTCCTGTCCATCACCAAGATAGGTGCGTTTTCTGCCATTTTAGGTAGAAGTAATGTTCAACCAATTTGCTTCTAATTTAGACAAAGTAGTAGGAAAGTTTATCAAACAAACTCTACATATGAGCTCTATCTATTTTACAATACGTGTAATATGTATTCACAAAATGTCCATTTTCTATATGTGTGAACTTCACATCTTTTTTTTTTTTAGTAAGTTTTAGTGCATGATGAGGTGGTGTTTACCTATAGGATCCACCATCTCTTGGACTGGGCACCATTGATGGTATTTATTGGGCCCCACGTTCTTAAGTAAATCTCAATATTGCTTCAAAAAGGTAGCTATGCATATACAGTTTACAGACAGAATGTTAACATATTAAGCAAGAGTGTGACAACTTATCAGTGCTAAATGTGCCATAAAAAAACCCAGCATGTAAAATTCTTAGCTTTGACAAGTGACAACATATCTGGCAAAATGCATTGTAAACCAAATGTAATTTTTAGCTGCAGTAAATTTTAGACAATCAAAATGATGTTAAAATGTGTGTGTTTCTTACAGTCTAGAGGCTGCTTATTCTGATGGAGGAAAACACTGACAGCATCCTTCATGATCACTGAAAGAACTGTTCTCCTTTCTCCTGCCCCACACTGATCTATCTGATCGGTGCAGTGCAGGGGAGAAAGTCACCAGGACTTGCACGGATGTTGCGCATCCTGTGTAGCTGAAAAAACTTCTGCAAGACTAGCCCTTGGACCTCTTTATGAAAAGAAGAACGACACTCCTGATATGTGAGGTGGCATGGATAGGGTCCCAATCAAACAAAGTTGTTGATTAGCCATTGAACCTTTCAGGTCATGTGATCAGTCACATTCCTGGAAGGAATTTCAAGATGTGGTAATGTATACGATGGATGAGTGTACATATATATATATATATATATATATATATATATATATATAAGTGTTTGTGTGTGTGGAGCTGCATGAGTATATAAGAGAGCTGTTGGTGTATGTAAGAAAGCTGTGTACAAGTATGTAGCAAAACAGTGCGTGTATGTAACAGAGGTGTGAGTGCATACTTCAAAGCTGTAGAAAAGCTATATGTGTTAGAACTGTGTTTGTGTATGGAGGAGAGTTGTGTGTGTATTTCGGAAAATTGCGTGTGTGATAGTAGTAGAGTTGTGTGTATGCAGGAGAGATGTGTGTATGTAGGAAAGAGGGTGGAAACTTATCAATGCTATAGGACCTATGCAAGAACCTAACATGATCAAATTTGACTCATGACAATACAGCTTTAAAAAATGCATTGGCAGCAATTGTACCGATCATCTACTTTCAATGAATTATCAGCAAATTGGTGAAAGTACACCTATTAAAAAAAAAATAACAGCCTCCTCCATATCCCCTCTAGCTGTCCTGTCCATCACCAAGATAGGTGCGTTTTCTGCCATTTTAGGTAGAAGTAATGTTCAACCAATTTGCTTCTAATTTAGACAAAGTAGTAGGAAAGTTTATCAAACAAACTCTACATATGAGCTCTATCTATTTTACAATACGTGTAATATGTATTCACAAAATGTCCATTTTCTATATGTGTGAACTTCACATCTTTTTTTTTTTTAGTAAGTTTTAGTGCATGATGAGGTGGTGTTTACCTATAGGATCCACCATCTCTTGGACTGGGCACCATTGATGGTATTTATTGGGCCCCACGTTCTTAAGTAAATCTCAATATTGCTTCAAAAAGGTAGCTATGCATATACAGTTTACAGACAGAATGTTAACATATTAAGCAAGAGTGTGACAACTTATCAGTGCTAAATGTGCCATAAAAAAACCCAGCATGTAAAATTCTTAGCTTTGACAAGTGACAACATATCTGGCAAAATGCATTGTAAACCAAATGTAATTTTTAGCTGCAGTAAATTTTAGACAATCAAAATGATGTTAAAATGTGTGTGTTTCTTACAGTCTAGAGGCTGCTTATTCTGATGGAGGAAAACACTGACAGCATCCTTCATGATCACTGAAAGAACTGTTCTCCTTTCTCCTGCCCCACACTGATCTATCTGATCGGTGCAGTGCAGGGGAGAAAGTCACCAGGACTTGCACGGATGTTGCGCATCCTGTGTAGCTGAGAAAACTTCTGCAAGACTAGCCCTTGGACCTCTTTATGAAAAGAAGAACGACACTCCTGATATGTGAGGTGGCATGGATAGGGTCCCAATCAAACAAAGTTGTTGATTAGCCATTGAACCTTTCAGGTCATGTGATCAGTCACATTCCTGGAAGGAATTTCAAGATGTGGTAATGTATACGATGGATGAGTGTACATATATATATATATATATATATATATATATATATATAAGTGTTTGTGTGTGTGGAGCTGCATGAGTATATAAGAGAGCTGTTGGTGTATGTAAGAAAGCTGTGTACAAGTATGTAGCAAAACAGTGCGTGTATGTAACAGAGGTGTGAGTGCATACTTCAAAGCTGTAGAAAAGCTATATGTGTTAGAACTGTGTTTGTGTATGGAGGAGAGTTGTGTGTGTATTTCGGAAAATTGCGTGTGTGATAGTAGTAGAGTTGTGTGTATGCAGGAGAGATGTGTGTATGTAGGAAAGAGGGTGGAAACTTATCAATGCTATAGGACCTATGCAAGAACCTAACATGATCAAATTTGACTCATGACAATACAGCTTTAAAAAATGCATTGGCAGCAATTGTACCGATCATCTACTTTCATTGAATTATCAGCAAATTGGTGAAAGTACACCTATTAAAAAAAAAATAACAGCCTCCTCCATATCCCCTCTAGCTGTCCTGTCCATCACCAAGATAGGTGCGTTTTCTGCCATTTTAGGTAGAAGTAATGTTCAACCAATTTGCTTCTAATTTAGACAAAGTAGTAGGAAAGTTTATCAAACAAACTCTACATATGAGCTCTATCTATTTTACAATACGTGTAATATGTATTCACAAAATGTCCATTTTCTATATGTGTGAACTTCACATCTTTTTTTTTTTTAGTAAGTTTTAGTGCATGATGAGGTGGTGTTTACCTATAGGATCCACCATCTCTTGGACTGGGCACCATTGATGGTATTTATTGGGCCCCACGTTCTTAAGTAAATCTCAATATTGCTTCAAAAAGGTAGCTATGCATATACAGTTTACAGACAGAATGTTAACATATTAAGCAAGAGTGTGACAACTTATCAGTGCTAAATGTGCCATAAAAAAACCCAGCATGTAAAATTCTTAGCTTTGACAAGTGACAACATATCTGGCAAAATGCATTGTAAACCAAATGTAATTTTTAGCTGCAGTAAATTTTAGACAATCAAAATGATGTTAAAATGTGTGTGTTTCTTACAGTCTAGAGGCTGCTTATTCTGATGGAGGAAAACACTGACAGCATCCTTCATGATCACTGAAAGAACTGTTCTCCTTTCTCCTGCCCCACACTGATCTATCTGATCGGTGCAGTGCAGGGGAGAAAGTCACCAGGACTTGCACGGATGTTGCGCATCCTGTGTAGCTGAAAAAACTTCTGCAAGACTAGCCCTTGGACCTCTTTATGAAAAGAAGAACGACACTCCTGATATGTGAGGTGGCATGGATAGGGTCCCAATCAAACAAAGTTGTTGATTAGCCATTGAACCTTTCAGGTCATGTGATCAGTCACATTCCTGGAAGGAATTTCAAGATGTGGTAATGTATACGATGGATGAGTGTACATATATATATATATATATATATATATATATATATATATATAAGTGTTTGTGTGTGTGGAGCTGCATGAGTATATAAGAGAGCTGTTGGTGTATGTAAGAAAGCTGTGTACAAGTATGTAGCAAAACAGTGCGTGTATGTAACAGAGGTGTGAGTGCATACTTCAAAGCTGTAGAAAAGCTATATGTGTTAGAACTGTGTTTGTGTATGGAGGAGAGTTGTGTGTGTATTTCGGAAAATTGCGTGTGTGATAGTAGTAGAGTTGTGTGTATGCAGGAGAGATGTGTGTATGTAGGAAAGAGGGTGGAAACTTATCAATGCTATAGGACCTATGCAAGAACCTAACATGATCAAATTTGACTCATGACAATACAGCTTTAAAAAATGCATTGGCAGCAATTGTACCGATCATCTACTTTCAATGAATTATCAGCAAATTGGTGAAAGTACACCTATTAAAAAAAAAATAACAGCCTCCTCCATATCCCCTCTAGCTGTCCTGTCCATCACCAAGATAGGTGCGTTTTCTGCCATTTTAGGTAGAAGTAATGTTCAACCAATTTGCTTCTAATTTAGACAAAGTAGTAGGAAAGTTTATCAAACAAACTCTACATATGAGCTCTATCTATTTTACAATACGTGTAATATGTATTCACAAAATGTCCATTTTCTATATGTGTGAACTTCACATCTTTTTTTTTTTTAGTAAGTTTTAGTGCATGATGAGGTGGTGTTTACCTATAGGATCCACCATCTCTTGGACTGGGCACCATTGATGGTATTTATTGGGCCCCACGTTCTTAAGTAAATCTCAATATTGCTTCAAAAAGGTAGCTATGCATATACAGTTTACAGACAGAATGTTAACATATTAAGCAAGAGTGTGACAACTTATCAGTGCTAAATGTGCCATAAAAAAACCCAGCATGTAAAATTCTTAGCTTTGACAAGTGACAACATATCTGGCAAAATGCATTGTAAACCAAATGTAATTTTTAGCTGCAGTAAATTTTAGACAATCAAAATGATGTTAAAATGTGTGTGTTTCTTACAGTCTAGAGGCTGCTTATTCTGATGGAGGAAAACACTGACAGCATCCTTCATGATCACTGAAAGAACTGTTCTCCTTTCTCCTGCCCCACACTGATCTATCTGATCGGTGCAGTGCAGGGGAGAAAGTCACCAGGACTTGCACGGATGTTGCGCATCCTGTGTAGCTGAGAAAACTTCTGCAAGACTAGCCCTTGGACCTCTTTATGAAAAGAAGAACGACACTCCTGATATGTGAGGTGGCATGGATAGGGTCCCAATCAAACAAAGTTGTTGATTAGCCAATGAACCTTTCAGGTCATGTGATCAGTCACATTCCTGGAAGGAATTTCAAGATGTGGTAATGTATACGATGGATGAGTGTACATATATATATATATATATATATATATATATATATATAGTGTTTGTGTGTGTGGAGCTGCATGAGTATATAAGAGAGCTGTTGGTGTATGTAAGAAAGCTGTGTACAAGTATGTAGCAAAACAGTGCGTGTATGTAACAGAGGTGTGAGTGCATACTTCAAAGCTGTAGAAAAGCTATATGTGTTAGAACTGTGTTTGTGTATGGAGGAGAGTTGTGTGTGTATTTCGGAAAATTGCGTGTGTGATAGTAGTAGAGTTGTGTGTATGCAGGAGAGATGTGTGTATGTAGGAAAGAGGGTGGAAACTTATCAATGCTATAGGACCTATGCAAGAACCTAACATGATCAAATTTGACTCATGACAATACAGCTTTAAAAAATGCATTGGCAGCAATTGTACCGATCATCTACTTTCATTGAATTATCAGCAAATTGGTGAAAGTACACCTATTAAAAAAAAAATAACAGCCTCCTCCATATCCCCTCTAGCTGTCCTGTCCATCACCAAGATAGGTGCGTTTTCTGCCATTTTAGGTAGAAGTAATGTTCAACCAATTTGCTTCTAATTTAGACAAAGTAGTAGGAAAGTTTATCAAACAAACTCTACATATGAGCTCTATCTATTTTACAATACGTGTAATATGTATTCACAAAATGTCCATTTTCTATATGTGTGAACTTCACATCTTTTTTTTTTTTAGTAAGTTTTAGTGCATGATGAGGTGGTGTTTACCTATAGGATCCACCATCTCTTGGACTGGGCACCATTGATGGTATTTATTGGGCCCCACGTTCTTAAGTAAATCTCAATATTGCTTCAAAAAGGTAGCTATGCATATACAGTTTACAGACAGAATGTTAACATATTAAGCAAGAGTGTGACAACTTATCAGTGCTAAATGTGCCATAAAAAAACCCAGCATGTAAAATTCTTAGCTTTGACAAGTGACAACATATCTGGCAAAATGCATTGTAAACCAAATGTAATTTTTAGCTGCAGTAAATTTTAGACAATCAAAATGATGTTAAAATGTGTGTGTTTCTTACAGTCTAGAGGCTGCTTATTCTGATGGAGGAAAACACTGACAGCATCCTTCATGATCACTGAAAGAACTGTTCTCCTTTCTCCTGCCCCACACTGATCTATCTGATCGGTGCAGTGCAGGGGAGAAAGTCACCAGGACTTGCACGGATGTTGCGCATCCTGTGTAGCTGAGAAAACTTCTGCAAGACTAGCCCTTGGACCTCTTTATGAAAAGAAGAACGACACTCCTGATATGTGAGGTGGCATGGATAGGGTCCCAATCAAACAAAGTTGTTGATTAGCCATTGAACCTTTCAGGTCATGTGATCAGTCACATTCCTGGAAGGAATTTCAAGATGTGGTAATGTATACGATGGATGAGTGTACATATATATATATATATATATATATATATATATATAAGTGTTTGTGTGTGTGGAGCTGCATGAGTATATAAGAGAGCTGTTGGTGTATGTAAGAAAGCTGTGTACAAGTATGTAGCAAAACAGTGCGTGTATGTAACAGAGGTGTGAGTGCATACTTCAAAGCTGTAGAAAAGCTATATGTGTTAGAACTGTGTTTGTGTATGGAGGAGAGTTGTGTGTGTATTTCGGAAAATTGCGTGTGTGATAGTAGTAGAGTTGTGTGTATGCAGGAGAGATGTGTGTATGTAGGAAAGAGGGTGGAAACTTATCAATGCTATAGGACCTATGCAAGAACCTAACATGATCAAATTTGACTCATGACAATACAGCTTTAAAAAATGCATTGGCAGCAATTGTACCGATCATCTACTTTCAATGAATTATCAGCAAATTGGTGAAAGTACACCTATTAAAAAAAAAATAACAGCCTCCTCCATATCCCCTCTAGCTGTCCTGTCCATCACCAAGATAGGTGCGTTTTCTGCCATTTTAGGTAGAAGTAATGTTCAACCAATTTGCTTCTAATTTAGACAAAGTAGTAGGAAAGTTTATCAAACAAACTCTACATATGAGCTCTATCTATTTTACAATACGTGTAATATGTATTCACAAAATGTCCATTTTCTATATGTGTGAACTTCACATCTTTTTTTTTTTTAGTAAGTTTTAGTGCATGATGAGGTGGTGTTTACCTATAGGATCCACCATCTCTTGGACTGGGCACCATTGATGGTATTTATTGGGCCCCACGTTCTTAAGTAAATCTCAATATTGCTTCAAAAAGGTAGCTATGCATATACAGTTTACAGACAGAATGTTAACATATTAAGCAAGAGTGTGACAACTTATCAGTGCTAAATGTGCCATAAAAAAACCCAGCATGTAAAATTCTTAGCTTTGACAAGTGACAACATATCTGGCAAAATGCATTGTAAACCAAATGTAATTTTTAGCTGCAGTAAATTTTAGACAATCAAAATGATGTTAAAATGTGTGTGTTTCTTACAGTCTAGAGGCTGCTTATTCTGATGGAGGAAAACACTGACAGCATCCTTCATGATCACTGAAAGAACTGTTCTCCTTTCTCCTGCCCCACACTGATCTATCTGATCGGTGCAGTGCAGGGGAGAAAGTCACCAGGACTTGCACGGATGTTGCGCATCCTGTGTAGCTGAGAAAACTTCTGCAAGACTAGCCCTTGGACCTCTTTATGAAAAGAAGAACGACACTCCTGATATGTGAGGTGGCATGGATAGGGTCCCAATCAAACAAAGTTGTTGATTAGCCATTGAACCTTTCAGGTCATGTGATCAGTCACATTCCTGGAAGGAATTTCAAGATGTGGTAATGTATACGATGGATGAGTGTACATATATATATATATATATATATATATATATATATAAGTGTTTGTGTGTGTGGAGCTGCATGAGTATATAAGAGAGCTGTTGGTGTATGTAAGAAAGCTGTGTACAAGTATGTAGCAAAACAGTGCGTGTATGTAACAGAGGTGTGAGTGCATACTTCAAAGCTGTAGAAAAGCTATATGTGTTAGAACTGTGTTTGTGTATGGAGGAGAGTTGTGTGTGTATTTCGGAAAATTGCGTGTGTGATAGTAGTAGAGTTGTGTGTATGCAGGAGAGATGTGTGTATGTAGGAAAGAGGGTGGAAACTTATCAATGCTATAGGACCTATGCAAGAACCTAACATGATCAAATTTGACTCATGACAATACAGCTTTAAAAAATGCATTGGCAGCAATTGTACCGATCATCTACTTTCAATGAATTATCAGCAAATTGGTGAAAGTACACCTATTAAAAAAAAAATAACAGCCTCCTCCATATCCCCTCTAGCTGTCCTGTCCATCACCAAGATAGGTGCGTTTTCTGCCATTTTAGGTAGAAGTAATGTTCAACCAATTTGCTTCTAATTTAGACAAAGTAGTAGGAAAGTTTATCAAACAAACTCTACATATGAGCTCTATCTATTTTACAATACGTGTAATATGTATTCACAAAATGTCCATTTTCTATATGTGTGAACTTCACATCTTTTTTTTTTTTAGTAAGTTTTAGTGCATGATGAGGTGGTGTTTACCTATAGGATCCACCATCTCTTGGACTGGGCACCATTGATGGTATTTATTGGGCCCCACGTTCTTAAGTAAATCTCAATATTGCTTCAAAAAGGTAGCTATGCATATACAGTTTACAGACAGAATGTTAACATATTAAGCAAGAGTGTGACAACTTATCAGTGCTAAATGTGCCATAAAAAAACCCAGCATGTAAAATTCTTAGCTTTGACAAGTGACAACATATCTGGCAAAATGCATTGTAAACCAAATGTAATTTTTAGCTGCAGTAAATTTTAGACAATCAAAATGATGTTAAAATGTGTGTGTTTCTTACAGTCTAGAGGCTGCTTATTCTGATGGAGGAAAACACTGACAGCATCCTTCATGATCACTGAAAGAACTGTTCTCCTTTCTCCTGCCCCACACTGATCTATCTGATCGGTGCAGTGCAGGGGAGAAAGTCACCAGGACTTGCACGGATGTTGCGCATCCTGTGTAGCTGAAAAAACTTCTGCAAGACTAGCCCTTGGACCTCTTTATGAAAAGAAGAACGACACTCCTGATATGTGAGGTGGCATGGATAGGGTCCCAATCAAACAAAGTTGTTGATTAGCCAATGAACCTTTCAGGTCATGTGATCAGTCACATTCCTGGAAGGAATTTCAAGATGTGGTAATGTATACGATGGATGAGTGTACATATATATATATATATATATATATATATATATATATAAGTGTTTGTGTGTGTGGAGCTGCATGAGTATATAAGAGAGCTGTTGGTGTATGTAAGAAAGCTGTGTACAAGTATGTAGCAAAACAGTGCGTGTATGTAACAGAGGTGTGAGTGCATACTTCAAAGCTGTAGAAAAGCTATATGTGTTAGAACTGTGTTTGTGTATGGAGGAGAGTTGTGTGTGTATTTCGGAAAATTGCGTGTGTGATAGTAGTAGAGTTGTGTGTATGCAGGAGAGATGTGTGTATGTAGGAAAGAGGGTGGAAACTTATCAATGCTATAGGACCTATGCAAGAACCTAACATGATCAAATTTGACTCATGACAATACAGCTTTAAAAAATGCATTGGCAGCAATTGTACCGATCATCTACTTTCATTGAATTATCAGCAAATTGGTGAAAGTACACCTATTAAAAAAAAAATAACAGCCTCCTCCATATCCCCTCTAGCTGTCCTGTCCATCACCAAGATAGGTGCGTTTTCTGCCATTTTAGGTAGAAGTAATGTTCAACCAATTTGCTTCTAATTTAGACAAAGTAGTAGGAAAGTTTATCAAACAAACTCTACATATGAGCTCTATCTATTTTACAATACGTGTAATATGTATTCACAAAATGTCCATTTTCTATATGTGTGAACTTCACATCTTTTTTTTTTTTAGTAAGTTTTAGTGCATGATGAGGTGGTGTTTACCTATAGGATCCACCATCTCTTGGACTGGGCACCATTGATGGTATTTATTGGGCCCCACGTTCTTAAGTAAATCTCAATATTGCTTCAAAAAGGTAGCTATGCATATACAGTTTACAGACAGAATGTTAACATATTAAGCAAGAGTGTGACAACTTATCAGTGCTAAATGTGCCATAAAAAAACCCAGCATGTAAAATTCTTAGCTTTGACAAGTGACAACATATCTGGCAAAATGCATTGTAAACCAAATGTAATTTTTAGCTGCAGTAAATTTTAGACAATCAAAATGATGTTAAAATGTGTGTGTTTCTTACAGTCTAGAGGCTGCTTATTCTGATGGAGGAAAACACTGACAGCATCCTTCATGATCACTGAAAGAACTGTTCTCCTTTCTCCTGCCCCACACTGATCTATCTGATCGGTGCAGTGCAGGGGAGAAAGTCACCAGGACTTGCACGGATGTTGCGCATCCTGTGTAGCTGAGAAAACTTCTGCAAGACTAGCCCTTGGACCTCTTTATGAAAAGAAGAACGACACTCCTGATATGTGAGGTGGCATGGATAGGGTCCCAATCAAACAAAGTTGTTGATTAGCCATTGAACCTTTCAGGTCATGTGATCAGTCACATTCCTGGAAGGAATTTCAAGATGTGGTAATGTATACGATGGATGAGTGTACATATATATATATATATATATATATATATATAAGTGTTTGTGTGTGTGGAGCTGCATGAGTATATAAGAGAGCTGTTGGTGTATGTAAGAAAGCTGTGTACAAGTATGTAGCAAAACAGTGCGTGTATGTAACAGAGGTGTGAGTGCATACTTCAAAGCTGTAGAAAAGCTATATGTGTTAGAACTGTGTTTGTGTATGGAGGAGAGTTGTGTGTGTATTTCGGAAAATTGCGTGTGTGATAGTAGTAGAGTTGTGTGTATGCAGGAGAGATGTGTGTATGTAGGAAAGAGGGTGGAAACTTATCAATGCTATAGGACCTATGCAAGAACCTAACATGATCAAATTTGACTCATGACAATACAGCTTTAAAAAATGCATTGGCAGCAATTGTACCGATCATCTACTTTCAATGAATTATCAGCAAATTGGTGAAAGTACACCTATTAAAAAAAAAATAACAGCCTCCTCCATATCCCCTCTAGCTGTCCTGTCCATCACCAAGATAGGTGCGTTTTCTGCCATTTTAGGTAGAAGTAATGTTCAACCAATTTGCTTCTAATTTAGACAAAGTAGTAGGAAAGTTTATCAAACAAACTCTACATATGAGCTCTATCTATTTTACAATACGTGTAATATGTATTCACAAAATGTCCATTTTCTATATGTGTGAACTTCACATCTTTTTTTTTTTTAGTAAGTTTTAGTGCATGATGAGGTGGTGTTTACCTATAGGATCCACCATCTCTTGGACTGGGCACCATTGATGGTATTTATTGGGCCCCACGTTCTTAAGTAAATCTCAATATTGCTTCAAAAAGGTAGCTATGCATATACAGTTTACAGACAGAATGTTAACATATTAAGCAAGAGTGTGACAACTTATCAGTGCTAAATGTGCCATAAAAAAACCCAGCATGTAAAATTCTTAGCTTTGACAAGTGACAACATATCTGGCAAAATGCATTGTAAACCAAATGTAATTTTTAGCTGCAGTAAATTTTAGACAATCAAAATGATGTTAAAATGTGTGTGTTTCTTACAGTCTAGAGGCTGCTTATTCTGATGGAGGAAAACACTGACAGCATCCTTCATGATCACTGAAAGAACTGTTCTCCTTTCTCCTGCCCCACACTGATCTATCTGATCGGTGCAGTGCAGGGGAGAAAGTCACCAGGACTTGCACGGATGTTGCGCATCCTGTGTAGCTGAGAAAACTTCTGCAAGACTAGCCCTTGGACCTCTTTATGAAAAGAAGAACGACACTCCTGATATGTGAGGTGGCATGGATAGGGTCCCAATCAAACAAAGTTGTTGATTAGCCATTGAACCTTTCAGGTCATGTGATCAGTCACATTCCTGGAAGGAATTTCAAGATGTGGTAATGTATACGATGGATGAGTGTACATATATATATATATATATATATATATATATATATATAAGTGTTTGTGTGTGTGGAGCTGCATGAGTATATAAGAGAGCTGTTGGTGTATGTAAGAAAGCTGTGTACAAGTATGTAGCAAAACAGTGTGTGTATGTAACAGAGGTGTGAGTGCATACTTCAAAGCTGTAGAAAAGCTATATGTGTTAGAACTGTGTTTGTGTATGGAGGAGAGTTGTGTGTGTATTTCGGAAAATTGCGTGTGTGATAGTAGTAGAGTTGTGTGTATGCAGGAGAGATGTGTGTATGTAGGAAAGAGGGTGGAAACTTATCAATGCTATAGGACCTATGCAAGAACCTAACATGATCAAATTTGACTCATGACAATACAGCTTTAAAAAATGCATTGGCAGCAATTGTACCGATCATCTACTTTCAATGAATTATCAGCAAATTGGTGAAAGTACACCTATTAAAAAAAAAATAACAGCCTCCTCCATATCCCCTCTAGCTGTCCTGTCCATCACCAAGATAGGTGCGTTTTCTGCCATTTTAGGTAGAAGTAATGTTCAACCAATTTGCTTCTAATTTAGACAAAGTAGTAGGAAAGTTTATCAAACAAACTCTACATATGAGCTCTATCTATTTTACAATACGTGTAATATGTATTCACAAAATGTCCATTTTCTATATGTGTGAACTTCACATCTTTTTTTTTTTTAGTAAGTTTTAGTGCATGATGAGGTGGTGTTTACCTATAGGATCCACCATCTCTTGGACTGGGCACCATTGATGGTATTTATTGGGCCCCACGTTCTTAAGTAAATCTCAATATTGCTTCAAAAAGGTAGCTATGCATATACAGTTTACAGACAGAATGTTAACATATTAAGCAAGAGTGTGACAACTTATCAGTGCTAAATGTGCCATAAAAAAACCCAGCATGTAAAATTCTTAGCTTTGACAAGTGACAACATATCTGGCAAAATGCATTGTAAACCAAATGTAATTTTTAGCTGCAGTAAATTTTAGACAATCAAAATGATGTTAAAATGTGTGTGTTTCTTACAGTCTAGAGGCTGCTTATTCTGATGGAGGAAAACACTGACAGCATCCTTCATGATCACTGAAAGAACTGTTCTCCTTTCTCCTGCCCCACACTGATCTATCTGATCGGTGCAGTGCAGGGGAGAAAGTCACCAGGACTTGCACGGATGTTGCGCATCCTGTGTAGCTGAAAAAACTTCTGCAAGACTAGCCCTTGGACCTCTTTATGAAAAGAAGAACGACACTCCTGATATGTGAGGTGGCATGGATAGGGTCCCAATCAAACAAAGTTGTTGATTAGCCATTGAACCTTTCAGGTCATGTGATCAGTCACATTCCTGGAAGGAATTTCAAGATGTGGTAATGTATACGATGGATGAGTGTACATATATATATATATATATATATATATATATAAGTGTTTGTGTGTGTGGAGCTGCATGAGTATATAAGAGAGCTGTTGGTGTATGTAAGAAAGCTGTGTACAAGTATGTAGCAAAACAGTGCGTGTATGTAACAGAGGTGTGAGTGCATACTTCAAAGCTGTAGAAAAGCTATATGTGTTAGAACTGTGTTTGTGTATGGAGGAGAGTTGTGTGTGTATTTCGGAAAATTGCGTGTGTGATAGTAGTAGAGTTGTGTGTATGCAGGAGAGATGTGTGTATGTAGGAAAGAGGGTGGAAACTTATCAATGCTATAGGACCTATGCAAGAACCTAACATGATCAAATTTGACTCATGACAATACAGCTTTAAAAAATGCATTGGCAGCAATTGTACCGATCATCTACTTTCAATGAATTATCAGCAAATTGGTGAAAGTACACCTATTAAAAAAAAAATAACAGCCTCCTCCATATCCCCTCTAGCTGTCCTGTCCATCACCAAGATAGGTGCGTTTTCTGCCATTTTAGGTAGAAGTAATGTTCAACCAATTTGCTTCTAATTTAGACAAAGTAGTAGGAAAGTTTATCAAACAAACTCTACATATGAGCTCTATCTATTTTACAATACGTGTAATATGTATTCACAAAATGTCCATTTTCTATATGTGTGAACTTCACATCTTTTTTTTTTTTAGTAAGTTTTAGTGCATGATGAGGTGGTGTTTACCTATAGGATCCACCATCTCTTGGACTGGGCACCATTGATGGTATTTATTGGGCCCCACGTTCTTAAGTAAATCTCAATATTGCTTCAAAAAGGTAGCTATGCATATACAGTTTACAGACAGAATGTTAACATATTAAGCAAGAGTGTGACAACTTATCAGTGCTAAATGTGCCATAAAAAAACCCAGCATGTAAAATTCTTAGCTTTGACAAGTGACAACATATCTGGCAAAATGCATTGTAAACCAAATGTAATTTTTAGCTGCAGTAAATTTTAGACAATCAAAATGATGTTAAAATGTGTGTGTTTCTTACAGTCTAGAGGCTGCTTATTCTGATGGAGGAAAACACTGACAGCATCCTTCATGATCACTGAAAGAACTGTTCTCCTTTCTCCTGCCCCACACTGATCTATCTGATCGGTGCAGTGCAGGGGAGAAAGTCACCAGGACTTGCACGGATGTTGCGCATCCTGTGTAGCTGAAAAAACTTCTGCAAGACTAGCCCTTGGACCTCTTTATGAAAAGAAGAACGACACTCCTGATATGTGAGGTGGCATGGATAGGGTCCCAATCAAACAAAGTTGTTGATTAGCCATTGAACCTTTCAGGTCATGTGATCAGTCACATTCCTGGAAGGAATTTCAAGATGTGGTAATGTATACGATGGATGAGTGTACATATATATATATATATATATATATATATATATATATATAAGTGTTTGTGTGTGTGGAGCTGCATGAGTATATAAGAGAGCTGTTGGTGTATGTAAGAAAGCTGTGTACAAGTATGTAGCAAAACAGTGCGTGTATGTAACAGAGGTGTGAGTGCATACTTCAAAGCTGTAGAAAAGCTATATGTGTTAGAACTGTGTTTGTGTATGGAGGAGAGTTGTGTGTGTATTTCGGAAAATTGCGTGTGTGATAGTAGTAGAGTTGTGTGTATGCAGGAGAGATGTGTGTATGTAGGAAAGAGGGTGGAAACTTATCAATGCTATAGGACCTATGCAAGAACCTAACATGATCAAATTTGACTCATGACAATACAGCTTTAAAAAATGCATTGGCAGCAATTGTACCGATCATCTACTTTCAATGAATTATCAGCAAATTGGTGAAAGTACACCTATTAAAAAAAAAATAACAGCCTCCTCCATATCCCCTCTAGCTGTCCTGTCCATCACCAAGATAGGTGCGTTTTCTGCCATTTTAGGTAGAAGTAATGTTCAACCAATTTGCTTCTAATTTAGACAAAGTAGTAGGAAAGTTTATCAAACAAACTCTACATATGAGCTCTATCTATTTTACAATACGTGTAATATGTATTCACAAAATGTCCATTTTCTATATGTGTGAACTTCACATCTTTTTTTTTTTTAGTAAGTTTTAGTGCATGATGAGGTGGTGTTTACCTATAGGATCCACCATCTCTTGGACTGGGCACCATTGATGGTATTTATTGGGCCCCACGTTCTTAAGTAAATCTCAATATTGCTTCAAAAAGGTAGCTATGCATATACAGTTTACAGACAGAATGTTAACATATTAAGCAAGAGTGTGACAACTTATCAGTGCTAAATGTGCCATAAAAAAACCCAGCATGTAAAATTCTTAGCTTTGACAAGTGACAACATATCTGGCAAAATGCATTGTAAACCAAATGTAATTTTTAGCTGCAGTAAATTTTAGACAATCAAAATGATGTTAAAATGTGTGTGTTTCTTACAGTCTAGAGGCTGCTTATTCTGATGGAGGAAAACACTGACAGCATCCTTCATGATCACTGAAAGAACTGTTCTCCTTTCTCCTGCCCCACACTGATCTATCTGATCGGTGCAGTGCAGGGGAGAAAGTCACCAGGACTTGCACGGATGTTGCGCATCCTGTGTAGCTGAAAAAACTTCTGCAAGACTAGCCCTTGGACCTCTTTATGAAAAGAAGAACGACACTCCTGATATGTGAGGTGGCATGGATAGGGTCCCAATCAAACAAAGTTGTTGATTAGCCATTGAACCTTTCAGGTCATGTGATCAGTCACATTCCTGGAAGGAATTTCAAGATGTGGTAATGTATACGATGGATGAGTGTACATATATATATATATAAGTGTTTGTGTGTGTGGAGCTGCATGAGTATATAAGAGAGCTGTTGGTGTATGTAAGAAAGCTGTGTACAAGTATGTAGCAAAACAGTGCGTGTATGTAACAGAGGTGTGAGTGCATACTTCAAAGCTGTAGAAAAGCTATATGTGTTAGAACTGTGTTTGTGTATGGAGGAGAGTTGTGTGTGTATTTCGGAAAATTGCGTGTGTGATAGTAGTAGAGTTGTGTGTATGCAGGAGAGATGTGTGTATGTAGGAAAGAGGGTGGAAACTTATCAATGCTATAGGACCTATGCAAGAACCTAACATGATCAAATTTGACTCATGACAATACAGCTTTAAAAAATGCATTGGCAGCAATTGTACCGATCATCTACTTTCAATGAATTATCAGCAAATTGGTGAAAGTACACCTATTAAAAAAAAAATAACAGCCTCCTCCATATCCCCTCTAGCTGTCCTGTCCATCACCAAGATAGGTGCGTTTTCTGCCATTTTAGGTAGAAGTAATGTTCAACCAATTTGCTTCTAATTTAGACAAAGTAGTAGGAAAGTTTATCAAACAAACTCTACATATGAGCTCTATCTATTTTACAATACGTGTAATATGTATTCACAAAATGTCCATTTTCTATATGTGTGAACTTCACATCTTTTTTTTTTTTAGTAAGTTTTAGTGCATGATGAGGTGGTGTTTACCTATAGGATCCACCATCTCTTGGACTGGGCACCATTGATGGTATTTATTGGGCCCCACGTTCTTAAGTAAATCTCAATATTGCTTCAAAAAGGTAGCTATGCATATACAGTTTACAGACAGAATGTTAACATATTAAGCAAGAGTGTGACAACTTATCAGTGCTAAATGTGCCATAAAAAAACCCAGCATGTAAAATTCTTAGCTTTGACAAGTGACAACATATCTGGCAAAATGCATTGTAAACCAAATGTAATTTTTAGCTGCAGTAAATTTTAGACAATCAAAATGATGTTAAAATGTGTGTGTTTCTTACAGTCTAGAGGCTGCTTATTCTGATGGAGGAAAACACTGACAGCATCCTTCATGATCACTGAAAGAACTGTTCTCCTTTCTCCTGCCCCACACTGATCTATCTGATCGGTGCAGTGCAGGGGAGAAAGTCACCAGGACTTGCACGGATGTTGCGCATCCTGTGTAGCTGAAAAAACTTCTGCAAGACTAGCCCTTGGACCTCTTTATGAAAAGAAGAACGACACTCCTGATATGTGAGGTGGCATGGATAGGGTCCCAATCAAACAAAGTTGTTGATTAGCCATTGAACCTTTCAGGTCATGTGATCAGTCACATTCCTGGAAGGAATTTCAAGATGTGGTAATGTATACGATGGATGAGTGTACATATATATATATATAAGTGTTTGTGTGTGTGGAGCTGCATGAGTATATAAGAGAGCTGTTGGTGTATGTAAGAAAGCTGTGTACAAGTATGTAGCAAAACAGTGCGTGTATGTAACAGAGGTGTGAGTGCATACTTCAAAGCTGTAGAAAAGCTATATGTGTTAGAACTGTGTTTGTGTATGGAGGAGAGTTGTGTGTGTATTTCGGAAAATTGCGTGTGTGATAGTAGTAGAGTTGTGTGTATGCAGGAGAGATGTGTGTATGTAGGAAAGAGGGTGGAAACTTATCAATGCTATAGGACCTATGCAAGAACCTAACATGATCAAATTTGACTCATGACAATACAGCTTTAAAAAATGCATTGGCAGCAATTGTACCGATCATCTACTTTCAATGAATTATCAGCAAATTGGTGAAAGTACACCTATTAAAAAAAAAATAACAGCCTCCTCCATATCCCCTCTAGCTGTCCTGTCCATCACCAAGATAGGTGCGTTTTCTGCCATTTTAGGTAGAAGTAATGTTCAACCAATTTGCTTCTAATTTAGACAAAGTAGTAGGAAAGTTTATCAAACAAACTCTACATATGAGCTCTATCTATTTTACAATACGTGTAATATGTATTCACAAAATGTCCATTTTCTATATGTGTGAACTTCACATCTTTTTTTTTTTTAGTAAGTTTTAGTGCATGATGAGGTGGTGTTTACCTATAGGATCCACCATCTCTTGGACTGGGCACCATTGATGGTATTTATTGGGCCCCACGTTCTTAAGTAAATCTCAATATTGCTTCAAAAAGGTAGCTATGCATATACAGTTTACAGACAGAATGTTAACATATTAAGCAAGAGTGTGACAACTTATCAGTGCTAAATGTGCCATAAAAAAACCCAGCATGTAAAATTCTTAGCTTTGACAAGTGACAACATATCTGGCAAAATGCATTGTAAACCAAATGTAATTTTTAGCTGCAGTAAATTTTAGACAATCAAAATGATGTTAAAATGTGTGTGTTTCTTACAGTCTAGAGGCTGCTTATTCTGATGGAGGAAAACACTGACAGCATCCTTCATGATCACTGAAAGAACTGTTCTCCTTTCTCCTGCCCCACACTGATCTATCTGATCGGTGCAGTGCAGGGGAGAAAGTCACCAGGACTTGCACGGATGTTGCGCATCCTGTGTAGCTGAAAAAACTTCTGCAAGACTAGCCCTTGGACCTCTTTATGAAAAGAAGAACGACACTCCTGATATGTGAGGTGGCATGGATAGGGTCCCAATCAAACAAAGTTGTTGATTAGCCATTGAACCTTTCAGGTCATGT
Organism: Phyllobates terribilis; assembly: GCF_046119375.1. Classification (NCBI taxonomy): domain Eukaryota; kingdom Metazoa; phylum Chordata; class Amphibia; order Anura; family Dendrobatidae; genus Phyllobates; species Phyllobates terribilis. The sequence continues at coordinate 42,228 of NW_027366718.1, read as the reverse complement.
GATCAGTCACATTCCTGGAAGGAATTTCAAGATGTGGTAATGTATACGATGGATGAGTGTACATATATATATATATAAGTGTTTGTGTGTGTGGAGCTGCATGAGTATATAAGAGAGCTGTTGGTGTATGTAAGAAAGCTGTGTACAAGTATGTAGCAAAACAGTGCGTGTATGTAACAGAGGTGTGAGTGCATACTTCAAAGCTGTAGAAAAGCTATATGTGTTAGAACTGTGTTTGTGTATGGAGGAGAGTTGTGTGTGTATTTCGGAAAATTGCGTGTGTGATAGTAGTAGAGTTGTGTGTATGCAGGAGAGATGTGTGTATGTAGGAAAGAGGGTGGAAACTTATCAATGCTATAGGACCTATGCAAGAACCTAACATGATCAAATTTGACTCATGACAATACAGCTTTAAAAAATGCATTGGCAGCAATTGTACCGATCATCTACTTTCAATGAATTATCAGCAAATTGGTGAAAGTACACCTATTAAAAAAAAAATAACAGCCTCCTCCATATCCCCTCTAGCTGTCCTGTCCATCACCAAGATAGGTGCGTTTTCTGCCATTTTAGGTAGAAGTAATGTTCAACCAATTTGCTTCTAATTTAGACAAAGTAGTAGGAAAGTTTATCAAACAAACTCTACATATGAGCTCTATCTATTTTACAATACGTGTAATATGTATTCACAAAATGTCCATTTTCTATATGTGTGAACTTCACATCTTTTTTTTTTTTAGTAAGTTTTAGTGCATGATGAGGTGGTGTTTACCTATAGGATCCACCATCTCTTGGACTGGGCACCATTGATGGTATTTATTGGGCCCCACGTTCTTAAGTAAATCTCAATATTGCTTCAAAAAGGTAGCTATGCATATACAGTTTACAGACAGAATGTTAACATATTAAGCAAGAGTGTGACAACTTATCAGTGCTAAATGTGCCATAAAAAAACCCAGCATGTAAAATTCTTAGCTTTGACAAGTGACAACATATCTGGCAAAATGCATTGTAAACCAAATGTAATTTTTAGCTGCAGTAAATTTTAGACAATCAAAATGATGTTAAAATGTGTGTGTTTCTTACAGTCTAGAGGCTGCTTATTCTGATGGAGGAAAACACTGACAGCATCCTTCATGATCACTGAAAGAACTGTTCTCCTTTCTCCTGCCCCACACTGATCTATCTGATCGGTGCAGTGCAGGGGAGAAAGTCACCAGGACTTGCACGGATGTTGCGCATCCTGTGTAGCTGAAAAAACTTCTGCAAGACTAGCCCTTGGACCTCTTTATGAAAAGAAGAACGACACTCCTGATATGTGAGGTGGCATGGATAGGGTCCCAATCAAACAAAGTTGTTGATTAGCCATTGAACCTTTCAGGTCATGTGATCAGTCACATTCCTGGAAGGAATTTCAAGATGTGGTAATGTATACGATGGATGAGTGTACATATATATATATATATATATATAAGTGTTTGTGTGTGTGGAGCTGCATGAGTATATAAGAGAGCTGTTGGTGTATGTAAGAAAGCTGTGTACAAGTATGTAGCAAAACAGTGCGTGTATGTAACAGAGGTGTGAGTGCATACTTCAAAGCTGTAGAAAAGCTATATGTGTTAGAACTGTGTTTGTGTATGGAGGAGAGTTGTGTGTGTATTTCGGAAAATTGCGTGTGTGATAGTAGTAGAGTTGTGTGTATGCAGGAGAGATGTGTGTATGTAGGAAAGAGGGTGGAAACTTATCAATGCTATAGGACCTATGCAAGAACCTAACATGATCAAATTTGACTCATGACAATACAGCTTTAAAAAATGCATTGGCAGCAATTGTACCGATCATCTACTTTCAATGAATTATCAGCAAATTGGTGAAAGTACACCTATTAAAAAAAAAATAACAGCCTCCTCCATATCCCCTCTAGCTGTCCTGTCCATCACCAAGATAGGTGCGTTTTCTGCCATTTTAGGTAGAAGTAATGTTCAACCAATTTGCTTCTAATTTAGACAAAGTAGTAGGAAAGTTTATCAAACAAACTCTACATATGAGCTCTATCTATTTTACAATACGTGTAATATGTATTCACAAAATGTCCATTTTCTATATGTGTGAACTTCACATCTTTTTTTTTTTTAGTAAGTTTTAGTGCATGATGAGGTGGTGTTTACCTATAGGATCCACCATCTCTTGGACTGGGCACCATTGATGGTATTTATTGGGCCCCACGTTCTTAAGTAAATCTCAATATTGCTTCAAAAAGGTAGCTATGCATATACAGTTTACAGACAGAATGTTAACATATTAAGCAAGAGTGTGACAACTTATCAGTGCTAAATGTGCCATAAAAAAATCCAGCATGTAAAATTCTTAGCTTTGACAAGTGACAACATATCTGGCAAAATGCATTGTAAACCAAATGTAATTTTTAGCTGCAGTAAATTTTAGACAATCAAAATGATGTTAAAATGTGTGTGTTTCTTACAGTCTAGAGGCTGCTTATTCTGATGGAGGAAAACACTGACAGCATCCTTCATGATCACTGAAAGAACTGTTCTCCTTTCTCCTGCCCCACACTGATCTATCTGATCGGTGCAGTGCAGGGGAGAAAGTCACCAGGACTTGCACGGATGTTGCGCATCCTGTGTAGCTGAAAAAACTTCTGCAAGACTAGCCCTTGGACCTCTTTATGAAAAGAAGAACGACACTCCTGATATGTGAGGTGGCATGGATAGGGTCCCAATCAAACAAAGTTGTTGATTAGCCATTGAACCTTTCAGGTCATGTGATCAGTCACATTCCTGGAAGGAATTTCAAGATGTGGTAATGTATACGATGGATGAGTGTACATATATATATATATAAGTGTTTGTGTGTGTGGAGCTGCATGAGTATATAAGAGAGCTGTTGGTGTATGTAAGAAAGCTGTGTACAAGTATGTAGCAAAACAGTGCGTGTATGTAACAGAGGTGTGAGTGCATACTTCAAAGCTGTAGAAAAGCTATATGTGTTAGAACTGTGTTTGTGTATGGAGGAGAGTTGTGTGTGTATTTCGGAAAATTGCGTGTGTGATAGTAGTAGAGTTGTGTGTATGCAGGAGAGATGTGTGTATGTAGGAAAGAGGGTGGAAACTTATCAATGCTATAGGACCTATGCAAGAACCTAACATGATCAAATTTGACTCATGACAATACAGCTTTAAAAAATGCATTGGCAGCAATTGTACCGATCATCTACTTTCAATGAATTATCAGCAAATTGGTGAAAGTACACCTATTAAAAAAAAAATAACAGCCTCCTCCATATCCCCTCTAGCTGTCCTGTCCATCACCAAGATAGGTGCGTTTTCTGCCATTTTAGGTAGAAGTAATGTTCAACCAATTTGCTTCTAATTTAGACAAAGTAGTAGGAAAGTTTATCAAACAAACTCTACATATGAGCTCTATCTATTTTACAATACGTGTAATATGTATTCACAAAATGTCCATTTTCTATATGTGTGAACTTCACATCTTTTTTTTTTTTAGTAAGTTTTAGTGCATGATGAGGTGGTGTTTACCTATAGGATCCACCATCTCTTGGACTGGGCACCATTGATGGTATTTATTGGGCCCCACGTTCTTAAGTAAATCTCAATATTGCTTCAAAAAGGTAGCTATGCATATACAGTTTACAGACAGAATGTTAACATATTAAGCAAGAGTGTGACAACTTATCAGTGCTAAATGTGCCATAAAAAAACCCAGCATGTAAAATTCTTAGCTTTGACAAGTGACAACATATCTGGCAAAATGCATTGTAAACCAAATGTAATTTTTAGCTGCAGTAAATTTTAGACAATCAAAATGATGTTAAAATGTGTGTGTTTCTTACAGTCTAGAGGCTGCTTATTCTGATGGAGGAAAACACTGACAGCATCCTTCATGATCACTGAAAGAACTGTTCTCCTTTCTCCTGCCCCACACTGATCTATCTGATCGGTGCAGTGCAGGGGAGAAAGTCACCAGGACTTGCACGGATGTTGCGCATCCTGTGTAGCTGAAAAAACTTCTGCAAGACTAGCCCTTGGACCTCTTTATGAAAAGAAGAACGACACTCCTGATATGTGAGGTGGCATGGATAGGGTCCCAATCAAACAAAGTTGTTGATTAGCCATTGAACCTTTCAGGTCATGTGATCAGTCACATTCCTGGAAGGAATTTCAAGATGTGGTAATGTATACGATGGATGAGTGTACATATATATATATATATATATATAAGTGTTTGTGTGTGTGGAGCTGCATGAGTATATAAGAGAGCTGTTGGTGTATGTAAGAAAGCTGTGTACAAGTATGTAGCAAAACAGTGCGTGTATGTAACAGAGGTGTGAGTGCATACTTCAAAGCTGTAGAAAAGCTATATGTGTTAGAACTGTGTTTGTGTATGGAGGAGAGTTGTGTGTGTATTTCGGAAAATTGCGTGTGTGATAGTAGTAGAGTTGTGTGTATGCAGGAGAGATGTGTGTATGTAGGAAAGAGGGTGGAAACTTATCAATGCTATAGGACCTATGCAAGAACCTAACATGATCAAATTTGACTCATGACAATACAGCTTTAAAAAATGCATTGGCAGCAATTGTACCGATCATCTACTTTCAATGAATTATCAGCAAATTGGTGAAAGTACACCTATTAAAAAAAAAATAACAGCCTCCTCCATATCCCCTCTAGCTGTCCTGTCCATCACCAAGATAGGTGCGTTTTCTGCCATTTTAGGTAGAAGTAATGTTCAACCAATTTGCTTCTAATTTAGACAAAGTAGTAGGAAAGTTTATCAAACAAACTCTACATATGAGCTCTATCTATTTTACAATACGTGTAATATGTATTCACAAAATGTCCATTTTCTATATGTGTGAACTTCACATCTTTTTTTTTTTTAGTAAGTTTTAGTGCATGATGAGGTGGTGTTTACCTATAGGATCCACCATCTCTTGGACTGGGCACCATTGATGGTATTTATTGGGCCCCACGTTCTTAAGTAAATCTCAATATTGCTTCAAAAAGGTAGCTATGCATATACAGTTTACAGACAGAATGTTAACATATTAAGCAAGAGTGTGACAACTTATCAGTGCTAAATGTGCCATAAAAAAATCCAGCATGTAAAATTCTTAGCTTTGACAAGTGACAACATATCTGGCAAAATGCATTGTAAACCAAATGTAATTTTTAGCTGCAGTAAATTTTAGACAATCAAAATGATGTTAAAATGTGTGTGTTTCTTACAGTCTAGAGGCTGCTTATTCTGATGGAGGAAAACACTGACAGCATCCTTCATGATCACTGAAAGAACTGTTCTCCTTTCTCCTGCCCCACACTGATCTATCTGATCGGTGCAGTGCAGGGGAGAAAGTCACCAGGACTTGCACGGATGTTGCGCATCCTGTGTAGCTGAAAAAACTTCTGCAAGACTAGCCCTTGGACCTCTTTATGAAAAGAAGAACGACACTCCTGATATGTGAGGTGGCATGGATAGGGTCCCAATCAAACAAAGTTGTTGATTAGCCATTGAACCTTTCAGGTCATGTGATCAGTCACATTCCTGGAAGGAATTTCAAGATGTGGTAATGTATACGATGGATGAGTGTACATATATATATATATAAGTGTTTGTGTGTGTGGAGCTGCATGAGTATATAAGAGAGCTGTTGGTGTATGTAAGAAAGCTGTGTACAAGTATGTAGCAAAACAGTGCGTGTATGTAACAGAGGTGTGAGTGCATACTTCAAAGCTGTAGAAAAGCTATATGTGTTAGAACTGTGTTTGTGTATGGAGGAGAGTTGTGTGTGTATTTCGGAAAATTGCGTGTGTGATAGTAGTAGAGTTGTGTGTATGCAGGAGAGATGTGTGTATGTAGGAAAGAGGGTGGAAACTTATCAATGCTATAGGACCTATGCAAGAACCTAACATGATCAAATTTGACTCATGACAATACAGCTTTAAAAAATGCATTGGCAGCAATTGTACCGATCATCTACTTTCAATGAATTATCAGCAAATTGGTGAAAGTACACCTATTAAAAAAAAAATAACAGCCTCCTCCATATCCCCTCTAGCTGTCCTGTCCATCACCAAGATAGGTGCGTTTTCTGCCATTTTAGGTAGAAGTAATGTTCAACCAATTTGCTTCTAATTTAGACAAAGTAGTAGGAAAGTTTATCAAACAAACTCTACATATGAGCTCTATCTATTTTACAATACGTGTAATATGTATTCACAAAATGTCCATTTTCTATATGTGTGAACTTCACATCTTTTTTTTTTTTAGTAAGTTTTAGTGCATGATGAGGTGGTGTTTACCTATAGGATCCACCATCTCTTGGACTGGGCACCATTGATGGTATTTATTGGGCCCCACGTTCTTAAGTAAATCTCAATATTGCTTCAAAAAGGTAGCTATGCATATACAGTTTACAGACAGAATGTTAACATATTAAGCAAGAGTGTGACAACTTATCAGTGCTAAATGTGCCATAAAAAAACCCAGCATGTAAAATTCTTAGCTTTGACAAGTGACAACATATCTGGCAAAATGCATTGTAAACCAAATGTAATTTTTAGCTGCAGTAAATTTTAGACAATCAAAATGATGTTAAAATGTGTGTGTTTCTTACAGTCTAGAGGCTGCTTATTCTGATGGAGGAAAACACTGACAGCATCCTTCATGATCACTGAAAGAACTGTTCTCCTTTCTCCTGCCCCACACTGATCTATCTGATCGGTGCAGTGCAGGGGAGAAAGTCACCAGGACTTGCACGGATGTTGCGCATCCTGTGTAGCTGAAAAAACTTCTGCAAGACTAGCCCTTGGACCTCTTTATGAAAAGAAGAACGACACTCCTGATATGTGAGGTGGCATGGATAGGGTCCCAATCAAACAAAGTTGTTGATTAGCCATTGAACCTTTCAGGTCATGTGATCAGTCACATTCCTGGAAGGAATTTCAAGATGTGGTAATGTATACGATGGATGAGTGTACATATATATATATATATATATATATATATATATATAAGTGTTTGTGTGTGTGGAGCTGCATGAGTATATAAGAGAGCTGTTGGTGTATGTAAGAAAGCTGTGTACAAGTATGTAGCAAAACAGTGCGTGTATGTAACAGAGGTGTGAGTGCATACTTCAAAGCTGTAGAAAAGCTATATGTGTTAGAACTGTGTTTGTGTATGGAGGAGAGTTGTGTGTGTATTTCGGAAAATTGCGTGTGTGATAGTAGTAGAGTTGTGTGTATGCAGGAGAGATGTGTGTATGTAGGAAAGAGGGTGGAAACTTATCAATGCTATAGGACCTATGCAAGAACCTAACATGATCAAATTTGACTCATGACAATACAGCTTTAAAAAATGCATTGGCAGCAATTGTACCGATCATCTACTTTCAATGAATTATCAGCAAATTGGTGAAAGTACACCTATTAAAAAAAAAATAACAGCCTCCTCCATATCCCCTCTAGCTGTCCTGTCCATCACCAAGATAGGTGCGTTTTCTGCCATTTTAGGTAGAAGTAATGTTCAACCAATTTGCTTCTAATTTAGACAAAGTAGTAGGAAAGTTTATCAAACAAACTCTACATATGAGCTCTATCTATTTTACAATACGTGTAATATGTATTCACAAAATGTCCATTTTCTATATGTGTGAACTTCACATCTTTTTTTTTTTTAGTAAGTTTTAGTGCATGATGAGGTGGTGTTTACCTATAGGATCCACCATCTCTTGGACTGGGCACCATTGATGGTATTTATTGGGCCCCACGTTCTTAAGTAAATCTCAATATTGCTTCAAAAAGGTAGCTATGCATATACAGTTTACAGACAGAATGTTAACATATTAAGCAAGAGTGTGACAACTTATCAGTGCTAAATGTGTCATAAAAAAACCCAGCATGTAAAATTCTTAGCTTTGACAAGTGACAACATATCTGGCAAAATGCATTGTAAACCAAATGTAATTTTTAGCTGCAGTAAATTTTAGACAATCAAAATGATGTTAAAATGTGTGTGTTTCTTACAGTCTAGAGGCTGCTTATTCTGATGGAGGAAAACACTGACAGCATCCTTCATGATCACTGAAAGAACTGTTCTCCTTTCTCCTGCCCCACACTGATCTATCTGATCGGTGCAGTGCAGGGGAGAAAGTCACCAGGACTTGCACGGATGTTGCGCATCCTGTGTAGCTGAAAAAACTTCTGCAAGACTAGCCCTTGGACCTCTTTATGAAAAGAAGAACGACACTCCTGATATGTGAGGTGGCATGGATAGGGTCCCAATCAAACAAAGTTGTTGATTAGCCATTGAACCTTTCAGGTCATGTGATCAGTCACATTCCTGGAAGGAATTTCAAGATGTGGTAATGTATACGATGGATGAGTGTACATATATATATATATATATATATATATATATATATATATAAGTGTTTGTGTGTGTGGAGCTGCATGAGTATATAAGAGAGCTGTTGGTGTATGTAAGAAAGCTGTGTACAAGTATGTAGCAAAACAGTGCGTGTATGTAACAGAGGTGTGAGTGCATACTTCAAAGCTGTAGAAAAGCTATATGTGTTAGAACTGTGTTTGTGTATGGAGGAGAGTTGTGTGTGTATTTCGGAAAATTGCGTGTGTGATAGTAGTAGAGTTGTGTGTATGCAGGAGAGATGTGTGTATGTAGGAAAGAGGGTGGAAACTTATCAATGCTATAGGACCTATGCAAGAACCTAACATGATCAAATTTGACTCATGACAATACAGCTTTAAAAAATGCATTGGCAGCAATTGTACCGATCATCTACTTTCAATGAATTATCAGCAAATTGGTGAAAGTACACCTATTAAAAAAAAAATAACAGCCTCCTCCATATCCCCTCTAGCTGTCCTGTCCATCACCAAGATAGGTGCGTTTTCTGCCATTTTAGGTAGAAGTAATGTTCAACCAATTTGCTTCTAATTTAGACAAAGTAGTAGGAAAGTTTATCAAACAAACTCTACATATGAGCTCTATCTATTTTACAATACGTGTAATATGTATTCACAAAATGTCCATTTTCTATATGTGTGAACTTCACATCTTTTTTTTTTTTAGTAAGTTTTAGTGCATGATGAGGTGGTGTTTACCTATAGGATCCACCATCTCTTGGACTGGGCACCATTGATGGTATTTATTGGGCCCCACGTTCTTAAGTAAATCTCAATATTGCTTCAAAAAGGTAGCTATGCATATACAGTTTACAGACAGAATGTTAACATATTAAGCAAGAGTGTGACAACTTATCAGTGCTAAATGTGCCATAAAAAAACCCAGCATGTAAAATTCTTAGCTTTGACAAGTGACAACATATCTGGCAAAATGCATTGTAAACCAAATGTAATTTTTAGCTGCAGTAAATTTTAGACAATCAAAATGATGTTAAAATGTGTGTGTTTCTTACAGTCTAGAGGCTGCTTATTCTGATGGAGGAAAACACTGACAGCATCCTTCATGATCACTGAAAGAACTGTTCTCCTTTCTCCTGCCCCACACTGATCTATCTGATCGGTGCAGTGCAGGGGAGAAAGTCACCAGGACTTGCACGGATGTTGCGCATCCTGTGTAGCTGAAAAAACTTCTGCAAGACTAGCCCTTGGACCTCTTTATGAAAAGAAGAACGACACTCCTGATATGTGAGGTGGCATGGATAGGGTCCCAATCAAACAAAGTTGTTGATTAGCCATTGAACCTTTCAGGTCATGTGATCAGTCACATTCCTGGAAGGAATTTCAAGATGTGGTAATGTATACGATGGATGAGTGTACATATATATATATATATATATAAGTGTTTGTGTGTGTGGAGCTGCATGAGTATATAAGAGAGCTGTTGGTGTATGTAAGAAAGCTGTGTACAAGTATGTAGCAAAACAGTGCGTGTATGTAACAGAGGTGTGAGTGCATACTTCAAAGCTGTAGAAAAGCTATATGTGTTAGAACTGTGTTTGTGTATGGAGGAGAGTTGTGTGTGTATTTCGGAAAATTGCGTGTGTGATAGTAGTAGAGTTGTGTGTATGCAGGAGAGATGTGTGTATGTAGGAAAGAGGGTGGAAACTTATCAATGCTATAGGACCTATGCAAGAACCTAACATGATCAAATTTGACTCATGACAATACAGCTTTAAAAAATGCATTGGCAGCAATTGTACCGATCATCTACTTTCAATGAATTATCAGCAAATTGGTGAAAGTACACCTATTAAAAAAAAAATAACAGCCTCCTCCATATCCCCTCTAGCTGTCCTGTCCATCACCAAGATAGGTGCGTTTTCTGCCATTTTAGGTAGAAGTAATGTTCAACCAATTTGCTTCTAATTTAGACAAAGTAGTAGGAAAGTTTATCAAACAAACTCTACATATGAGCTCTATCTATTTTACAATACGTGTAATATGTATTCACAAAATGTCCATTTTCTATATGTGTGAACTTCACATCTTTTTTTTTTTTAGTAAGTTTTAGTGCATGATGAGGTGGTGTTTACCTATAGGATCCACCATCTCTTGGACTGGGCACCATTGATGGTATTTATTGGGCCCCACGTTCTTAAGTAAATCTCAATATTGCTTCAAAAAGGTAGCTATGCATATACAGTTTACAGACAGAATGTTAACATATTAAGCAAGAGTGTGACAACTTATCAGTGCTAAATGTGCCATAAAAAAACCCAGCATGTAAAATTCTTAGCTTTGACAAGTGACAACATATCTGGCAAAATGCATTGTAAACCAAATGTAATTTTTAGCTGCAGTAAATTTTAGACAATCAAAATGATGTTAAAATGTGTGTGTTTCTTACAGTCTAGAGGCTGCTTATTCTGATGGAGGAAAACACTGACAGCATCCTTCATGATCACTGAAAGAACTGTTCTCCTTTCTCCTGCCCCACACTGATCTATCTGATCGGTGCAGTGCAGGGGAAAGTCACCAGGACTTGCACGGATGTTGCGCATCCTGTGTAGCTGAAAAAACTTCTGCAAGACTAGCCCTTGGACCTCTTTATGAAAAGAAGAACGACACTCCTGATATGTGAGGTGGCATGGATAGGGTCCCAATCAAACAAAGTTGTTGATTAGCCATTGAACCTTTCAGGTCATGTGATCAGTCACATTCCTGGAAGGAATTTCAAGATGTGGTAATGTATACGATGGATGAGTGTACATATATATATATATATATATATATATATATATATAAGTGTTTGTGTGTGTGGAGCTGCATGAGTATATAAGAGAGCTGTTGGTGTATGTAAGAAAGCTGTGTACAAGTATGTAGCAAAACAGTGCGTGTATGTAACAGAGGTGTGAGTGCATACTTCAAAGCTGTAGAAAAGCTATATGTGTTAGAACTGTGTTTGTGTATGGAGGAGAGTTGTGTGTGTATTTCGGAAAATTGCGTGTGTGATAGTAGTAGAGTTGTGTGTATGCAGGAGAGATGTGTGTATGTAGGAAAGAGGGTGGAAACTTATCAATGCTATAGGACCTATGCAAGAACCTAACATGATCAAATTTGACTCATGACAATACAGCTTTAAAAAATGCATTGGCAGCAATTGTACCGATCATCTACTTTCAATGAATTATCAGCAAATTGGTGAAAGTACACCTATTAAAAAAAAAATAACAGCCTCCTCCATATCCCCTCTAGCTGTCCTGTCCATCACCAAGATAGGTGCGTTTTCTGCCATTTTAGGTAGAAGTAATGTTCAACCAATTTGCTTCTAATTTAGACAAAGTAGTAGGAAAGTTTATCAAACAAACTCTACATATGAGCTCTATCTATTTTACAATACGTGTAATATGTATTCACAAAATGTCCATTTTCTATATGTGTGAACTTCACATCTTTTTTTTTTTTAGTAAGTTTTAGTGCATGATGAGGTGGTGTTTACCTATAGGATCCACCATCTCTTGGACTGGGCACCATTGATGGTATTTATTGGGCCCCACGTTCTTAAGTAAATCTCAATATTGCTTCAAAAAGGTAGCTATGCATATACAGTTTACAGACAGAATGTTAACATATTAAGCAAGAGTGTGACAACTTATCAGTGCTAAATGTGTCATAAAAAAACCCAGCATGTAAAATTCTTAGCTTTGACAAGTGACAACATATCTGGCAAAATGCATTGTAAACCAAATGTAATTTTTAGCTGCAGTAAATTTTAGACAATCAAAATGATGTTAAAATGTGTGTGTTTCTTACAGTCTAGAGGCTGCTTATTCTGATGGAGGAAAACACTGACAGCATCCTTCATGATCACTGAAAGAACTGTTCTCCTTTCTCCTGCCCCACACTGATCTATCTGATCGGTGCAGTGCAGGGGAGAAAGTCACCAGGACTTGCACGGATGTTGCGCATCCTGTGTAGCTGAAAAAACTTCTGCAAGACTAGCCCTTGGACCTCTTTATGAAAAGAAGAACGACACTCCTGATATGTGAGGTGGCATGGATAGGGTCCCAATCAAACAAAGTTGTTGATTAGCCATTGAACCTTTCAGGTCATGTGATCAGTCACATTCCTGGAAGGAATTTCAAGATGTGGTAATGTATACGATGGATGAGTGTACATATATATATATATATATATATATATATATATAAGTGTTTGTGTGTGTGGAGCTGCATGAGTATATAAGAGAGCTGTTGGTGTATGTAAGAAAGCTGTGTACAAGTATGTAGCAAAACAGTGCGTGTATGTAACAGAGGTGTGAGTGCATACTTCAAAGCTGTAGAAAAGCTATATGTGTTAGAACTGTGTTTGTGTATGGAGGAGAGTTGTGTGTGTATTTCGGAAAATTGCGTGTGTGATAGTAGTAGAGTTGTGTGTATGCAGGAGAGATGTGTGTATGTAGGAAAGAGGGTGGAAACTTATCAATGCTATAGGACCTATGCAAGAACCTAACATGATCAAATTTGACTCATGACAATACAGCTTTAAAAAATGCATTGGCAGCAATTGTACCGATCATCTACTTTCAATGAATTATCAGCAAATTGGTGAAAGTACACCTATTAAAAAAAAAATAACAGCCTCCTCCATATCCCCTCTAGCTGTCCTGTCCATCACCAAGATAGGTGCGTTTTCTGCCATTTTAGGTAGAAGTAATGTTCAACCAATTTGCTTCTAATTTAGACAAAGTAGTAGGAAAGTTTATCAAACAAACTCTACATATGAGCTCTATCTATTTTACAATACGTGTAATATGTATTCACAAAATGTCCATTTTCTATATGTGTGAACTTCACATCTTTTTTTTTTTTAGTAAGTTTTAGTGCATGATGAGGTGGTGTTTACCTATAGGATCCACCATCTCTTGGACTGGGCACCATTGATGGTATTTATTGGGCCCCACGTTCTTAAGTAAATCTCAATATTGCTTCAAAAAGGTAGCTATGCATATACAGTTTACAGACAGAATGTTAACATATTAAGCAAGAGTGTGACAACTTATCAGTGCTAAATGTGCCATAAAAAAACCCAGCATGTAAAATTCTTAGCTTTGACAAGTGACAACATATCTGGCAAAATGCATTGTAAACCAAATGTAATTTTTAGCTGCAGTAAATTTTAGACAATCAAAATGATGTTAAAATGTGTGTGTTTCTTACAGTCTAGAGGCTGCTTATTCTGATGGAGGAAAACACTGACAGCATCCTTCATGATCACTGAAAGAACTGTTCTCCTTTCTCCTGCCCCACACTGATCTATCTGATCGGTGCAGTGCAGGGGAGAAAGTCACCAGGACTTGCACGGATGTTGCGCATCCTGTGTAGCTGAAAAAACTTCTGCAAGACTAGCCCTTGGACCTCTTTATGAAAAGAAGAACGACACTCCTGATATGTGAGGTGGCATGGATAGGGTCCCAATCAAACAAAGTTGTTGATTAGCCATTGAACCTTTCAGGTCATGTGATCAGTCACATTCCTGGAAGGAATTTCAAGATGTGGTAATGTATACGATGGATGAGTGTACATATATATATATATATATATAAGTGTTTGTGTGTGTGGAGCTGCATGAGTATATAAGAGAGCTGTTGGTGTATGTAAGAAAGCTGTGTACAAGTATGTAGCAAAACAGTGCGTGTATGTAACAGAGGTGTGAGTGCATACTTCAAAGCTGTAGAAAAGCTATATGTGTTAGAACTGTGTTTGTGTATGGAGGAGAGTTGTGTGTGTATTTCGGAAAATTGCGTGTGTGATAGTAGTAGAGTTGTGTGTATGCAGGAGAGATGTGTGTATGTAGGAAAGAGGGTGGAAACTTATCAATGCTATAGGACCTATGCAAGAACCTAACATGATCAAATTTGACTCATGACAATACAGCTTTAAAAAATGCATTGGCAGCAATTGTACCGATCATCTACTTTCAATGAATTATCAGCAAATTGGTGAAAGTACACCTATTAAAAAAAAAATAACAGCCTCCTCCATATCCCCTCTAGCTGTCCTGTCCATCACCAAGATAGGTGCGTTTTCTGCCATTTTAGGTAGAAGTAATGTTCAACCAATTTGCTTCTAATTTAGACAAAGTAGTAGGAAAGTTTATCAAACAAACTCTACATATGAGCTCTATCTATTTTACAATACGTGTAATATGTATTCACAAAATGTCCATTTTCTATATGTGTGAACTTCACATCTTTTTTTTTTTTAGTAAGTTTTAGTGCATGATGAGGTGGTGTTTACCTATAGGATCCACCATCTCTTGGACTGGGCACCATTGATGGTATTTATTGGGCCCCACGTTCTTAAGTAAATCTCAATATTGCTTCAAAAAGGTAGCTATGCATATACAGTTTACAGACATCATGTTAACATATTAAGCAAGAGTGTGACAACTTATCAGTGCTAAATGTGTCATAAAAAAACCCAGCATGTAAAATTCTTAGCTTTGACAAGTGACAACATATCTGGCAAAATGCATTGTAAACCAAATGTAATTTTTAGCTGCAGTAAATTTTAGACAATCAAAATGATGTTAAAATGTGTGTGTTTCTTACAGTCTAGAGGCTGCTTATTCTGATGGAGGAAAACACTGACAGCATCCTTCATGATCACTGAAAGAACTGTTCTCCTTTCTCCTGCCCCACACTGATCTATCTGATCGGTGCAGTGCAGGGGAGAAAGTCACCAGGACTTGCACGGATGTTGCGCATCCTGTGTAGCTGAAAAAACTTCTGCAAGACTAGCCCTTGGACCTCTTTATGAAAAGAAGAACGACACTCCTGATATGTGAGGTGGCATGGATAGGGTCCCAATCAAACAAAGTTGTTGATTAGCCATTGAACCTTTCAGGTCATGTGATCAGTCACATTCCTGGAAGGAATTTCAAGATGTGGTAATGTATACGATGGATGAGTGTACATATATATATATATATATATATATAAGTGTTTGTGTGTGTGGAGCTGCATGAGTATATAAGAGAGCTGTTGGTGTATGTAAGAAAGCTGTGTACAAGTATGTAGCAAAACAGTGCGTGTATGTAACAGAGGTGTGAGTGCATACTTCAAAGCTGTAGAAAAGCTATATGTGTTAGAACTGTGTTTGTGTATGGAGGAGAGTTGTGTGTGTATTTCGGAAAATTGCGTGTGTGATAGTAGTAGAGTTGTGTGTATGCAGGAGAGATGTGTGTATGTAGGAAAGAGGGTGGAAACTTATCAATGCTATAGGACCTATGCAAGAACCTAACATGATCAAATTTGACTCATGACAATACAGCTTTAAAAAATGCATTGGCAGCAATTGTACCGATCATCTACTTTCAATGAATTATCAGCAAATTGGTGAAAGTACACCTATTAAAAAAAAAATAACAGCCTCCTCCATATCCCCTCTAGCTGTCCTGTCCATCACCAAGATAGGTGCGTTTTCTGCCATTTTAGGTAGAAGTAATGTTCAACCAATTTGCTTCTAATTTAGACAAAGTAGTAGGAAAGTTTATCAAACAAACTCTACATATGAGCTCTATCTATTTTACAATACGTGTAATATGTATTCACAAAATGTCCATTTTCTATATGTGTGAACTTCACATCTTTTTTTTTTTTAGTAAGTTTTAGTGCATGATGAGGTGGTGTTTACCTATAGGATCCACCATCTCTTGGACTGGGCACCATTGATGGTATTTATTGGGCCCCACGTTCTTAAGTAAATCTCAATATTGCTTCAAAAAGGTAGCTATGCATATACAGTTTACAGACAGAATGTTAACATATTAAGCAAGAGTGTGACAACTTATCAGTGCTAAATGTGCCATAAAAAAACCCAGCATGTAAAATTCTTAGCTTTGACAAGTGACAACATATCTGGCAAAATGCATTGTAAACCAAATGTAATTTTTAGCTGCAGTAAATTTTAGACAATCAAAATGATGTTAAAATGTGTGTGTTTCTTACAGTCTAGAGGCTGCTTATTCTGATGGAGGAAAACACTGACAGCATCCTTCATGATCACTGAAAGAACTGTTCTCCTTTCTCCTGCCCCACACTGATCTATCTGATCGGTGCAGTGCAGGGGAGAAAGTCACCAGGACTTGCACGGATGTTGCGCATCCTGTGTAGCTGAAAAAACTTCTGCAAGACTAGCCCTTGGACCTCTTTATGAAAAGAAGAACGACACTCCTGATATGTGAGGTGGCATGGATAGGGTCCCAATCAAACAAAGTTGTTGATTAGCCATTGAACCTTTCAGGTCATGTGATCAGTCACATTCCTGGAAGGAATTTCAAGATGTGGTAATGTATACGATGGATGAGTGTACATATATATATATATATAAGTGTTTGTGTGTGTGGAGCTGCATGAGTATATAAGAGAGCTGTTGGTGTATGTAAGAAAGCTGTGTACAAGTATGTAGCAAAACAGTGCGTGTATGTAACAGAGGTGTGAGTGCATACTTCAAAGCTGTAGAAAAGCTATATGTGTTAGAACTGTGTTTGTGTATGGAGGAGAGTTGTGTGTGTATTTCGGAAAATTGCGTGTGTGATAGTAGTAGAGTTGTGTGTATGCAGGAGAGATGTGTGTATGTAGGAAAGAGGGTGGAAACTTATCAATGCTATAGGACCTATGCAAGAACCTAACATGATCAAATTTGACTCATGACAATACAGCTTTAAAAAATGCATTGGCAGCAATTGTACCGATCATCTACTTTCAATGAATTATCAGCAAATTGGTGAAAGTACACCTATTAAAAAAAAAATAACAGCCTCCTCCATATCCCCTCTAGCTGTCCTGTCCATCACCAAGATAGGTGCGTTTTCTGCCATTTTAGGTAGAAGTAATGTTCAACCAATTTGCTTCTAATTTAGACAAAGTAGTAGAAAAGTTTATCAAACAAACTCTACATATGAGCTCTATCTATTTTACAATACGTGTAATATGTATTCACAAAATGTCCATTTTCTATATGTGTGAACTTCACATCTTTTTTTTTTTTAGTAAGTTTTAGTGCATGATGAGGTGGTGTTTACCTATAGGATCCACCATCTCTTGGACTGGGCACCATTGATGGTATTTATTGGGCCCCACGTTCTTAAGTAAATCTCAATATTGCTTCAAAAAGGTAGCTATGCATATACAGTTTACAGACAGAATGTTAACATATTAAGCAAGAGTGTGACAACTTATCAGTGCTAAATGTGCCATAAAAAAACCCAGCATGTAAAATTCTTAGCTTTGACAAGTGACAACATATCTGGCAAAATGCATTGTAAACCAAATGTAATTTTTAGCTGCAGTAAATTTTAGACAATCAAAATGATGTTAAAATGTGTGTGTTTCTTACAGTCTAGAGGCTGCTTATTCTGATGGAGGAAAACACTGACAGCATCCTTCATGATCACTGAAAGAACTGTTCTCCTTTCTCCTGCCCCACACTGATCTATCTGATCGGTGCAGTGCAGGGGAGAAAGTCACCAGGACTTGCACGGATGTTGCGCATCCTGTGTAGCTGAAAAAACTTCTGCAAGACTAGCCCTTGGACCTCTTTATGAAAAGAAGAACGACACTCCTGATATGTGAGGTGGCATGGATAGGGTCCCAATCAAACAAAGTTGTTGATTAGCCATTGAACCTTTCAGGTCATGTGATCAGTCACATTCCTGGAAGGAATTTCAAGATGTGGTAATGTATACGATGGATGAGTGTACATATATATATATATATATATATATATATAAGTGTTTGTGTGTGTGGAGCTGCATGAGTATATAAGAGAGCTGTTGGTGTATGTAAGAAAGCTGTGTACAAGTATGTAGCAAAACAGTGCGTGTATGTAACAGAGGTGTGAGTGCATACTTCAAAGCTGTAGAAAAGCTATATGTGTTAGAACTGTGTTTGTGTATGGAGGAGAGTTGTGTGTGTATTTCGGAAAATTGCGTGTGTGATAGTAGTAGAGTTGTGTGTATGCAGGAGAGATGTGTGTATGTAGGAAAGAGGGTGGAAACTTATCAATGCTATAGGACCTATGCAAGAACCTAACATGATCAAATTTGACTCATGACAATACAGCTTTAAAAAATGCATTGGCAGCAATTGTACCGATCATCTACTTTCAATGAATTATCAGCAAATTGGTGAAAGTACACCTATTAAAAAAAAAATAACAGCCTCCTCCATATCCCCTCTAGCTGTCCTGTCCATCACCAAGATAGGTGCGTTTTCTGCCATTTTAGGTAGAAGTAATGTTCAACCAATTTGCTTCTAATTTAGACAAAGTAGTAGGAAAGTTTATCAAACAAACTCTACATATGAGCTCTATCTATTTTACAATACGTGTAATATGTATTCACAAAATGTCCATTTTCTATATGTGTGAACTTCACATCTTTTTTTTTTTTAGTAAGTTTTAGTGCATGATGAGGTGGTGTTTACCTATAGGATCCACCATCTCTTGGACTGGGCACCATTGATGGTATTTATTGGGCCCCACGTTCTTAAGTAAATCTCAATATTGCTTCAAAAAGGTAGCTATGCATATACAGTTTACAGACAGAATGTTAACATATTAAGCAAGAGTGTGACAACTTATCAGTGCTAAATGTGCCATAAAAAAACCCAGCATGTAAAATTCTTAGCTTTGACAAGTGACAACATATCTGGCAAAATGCATTGTAAACCAAATGTAATTTTTAGCTGCAGTAAATTTTAGACAATCAAAATGATGTTAAAATGTGTGTGTTTCTTACAGTCTAGAGGCTGCTTATTCTGATGGAGGAAAACACTGACAGCATCCTTCATGATCACTGAAAGAACTGTTCTCCTTTCTCCTGCCCCACACTGATCTATCTGATCGGTGCAGTGCAGGGGAGAAAGTCACCAGGACTTGCACGGATGTTGCGCATCCTGTGTAGCTGAAAAAACTTCTGCAAGACTAGCCCTTGGACCTCTTTATGAAAAGAAGAACGACACTCCTGATATGTGAGGTGGCATGGATAGGGTCCCAATCAAACAAAGTTGTTGATTAGCCATTGAACCTTTCAGGTCATGTGATCAGTCACATTCCTGGAAGGAATTTCAAGATGTGGTAATGTATACGATGGATGAGTGTACATATATATATATATATATATATATATAAGTGTTTGTGTGTGTGGAGCTGCATGAGTATATAAGAGAGCTGTTGGTGTATGTAAGAAAGCTGTGTACAAGTATGTAGCAAAACAGTGCGTGTATGTAACAGAGGTGTGAGTGCATACTTCAAAGCTGTAGAAAAGCTATATGTGTTAGAACTGTGTTTGTGTATGGAGGAGAGTTGTGTGTGTATTTCGGAAAATTGCGTGTGTGATAGTAGTAGAGTTGTGTGTATGCAGGAGAGATGTGTGTATGTAGGAAAGAGGGTGGAAACTTATCAATGCTATAGGACCTATGCAAGAACCTAACATGATCAAATTTGACTCATGACAATACAGCTTTAAAAAATGCATTGGCAGCAATTGTACCGATCATCTACTTTCAATGAATTATCAGCAAATTGGTGAAAGTACACCTATTAAAAAAAAAATAACAGCCTCCTCCATATCCCCTCTAGCTGTCCTGTCCATCACCAAGATAGGTGCGTTTTCTGCCATTTTAGGTAGAAGTAATGTTCAACCAATTTGCTTCTAATTTAGACAAAGTAGTAGGAAAGTTTATCAAACAAACTCTACATATGAGCTCTATCTATTTTACAATACGTGTAATATGTATTCACAAAATGTCCATTTTCTATATGTGTGAACTTCACATCTTTTTTTTTTTTAGTAAGTTTTAGTGCATGATGAGGTGGTGTTTACCTATAGGATCCACCATCTCTTGGACTGGGCACCATTGATGGTATTTATTGGGCCCCACGTTCTTAAGTAAATCTCAATATTGCTTCAAAAAGGTAGCTATGCATATACAGTTTACAGACAGAATGTTAACATATTAAGCAAGAGTGTGACAACTTATCAGTGCTAAATGTGCCATAAAAAAACCCAGCATGTAAAATTCTTAGCTTTGACAAGTGACAACATATCTGGCAAAATGCATTGTAAACCAAATGTAATTTTTAGCTGCAGTAAATTTTAGACAATCAAAATGATGTTAAAATGTGTGTGTTTCTTACAGTCTAGAGGCTGCTTATTCTGATGGAGGAAAACACTGACAGCATCCTTCATGATCACTGAAAGAACTGTTCTCCTTTCTCCTGCCCCACACTGATCTATCTGATCGGTGCAGTGCAGGGGAGAAAGTCACCAGGACTTGCACGGATGTTGCGCATCCTGTGTAGCTGAAAAAACTTCTGCAAGACTAGCCCTTGGACCTCTTTATGAAAAGAAGAACGACACTCCTGATATGTGAGGTGGCATGGATAGGGTCCCAATCAAACAAAGTTGTTGATTAGCCATTGAACCTTTCAGGTCATGTGATCAGTCACATTCCTGGAAGGAATTTCAAGATGTGGTAATGTATACGATGGATGAGTGTACATATATATATATATATATATATATTAGTGTTTGTGTGTGTGGAGCTGCATGAGTATATAAGAGAGCTGTTGGTGTATGTAAGAAAGCTGTGTACAAGTATGTAGCAAAACAGTGCGTGTATGTAACAGAGGTGTGAGTGCATACTTCAAAGCTGTAGAAAAGCTATATGTGTTAGAACTGTGTTTGTGTATGGAGGAGAGTTGTGTGTGTATTTCGGAAAATTGCGTGTGTGATAGTAGTAGAGTTGTGTGTATGCAGGAGAGATGTGTGTATGTAGGAAAGAGGGTGGAAACTTGTCAATGCTATAGGACCTATGCAAGAACCTAACATGATCAAATTTGACTCATGACAATACAGCTTTAAAAAATGCATTGGCAGCAATTGTACCGATCATCTACTTTCAATTAATTATCAGTAAATTGGTGAAAGTACACCTATTAAAAAAAAAATAACAGCCTCCTCCATATCCCCTCTAGCTGTCCTGTCCATCACCAAGATAGGTGCGTTTTCTGCCATTTTAGGTAGAAGTAATGTTCAACCAATTTGCTTCTAATTTAGACAAAGTAGTAGGAAAGTTTATCAAACAAACTCTACATATGAGCTCTATCTATTTTACAATACGTGTAATATGTATTCACAAAATGTCCATTTTCTATATGTGTGAACTTCACATCTTTTTTTTTTTTAGTAAGTTTTAGTGCATGATGAGGTGGTGTTTACCTATAGGATCCACCATCTCTTGGACTGGGCACCATTGATGGTATTTATTGGGCCCCACGTTCTTAAGTAAATCTCAATATTGCTTCAAAAAGGTAGCTATGCATATACAGTTTACAGACAGAATGTTAACATATTAAGCAAGAGTGTGACAACTTATCAGTGCTAAATGTGCCATAAAAAAACCCAGCATGTAAAATTCTTAGCTTTGACAAGTGACAACATATCTGGCAAAATGCATTGTAAACCAAATGTAATTTTTAGCTGCAGTAAATTTTAGGCAATCAAAATGATGTTAAAATGTGTGTGTTTCTTACAGTCTAGAGGCTGCTTATTCTGATGGAGGAAAACACTGACAGCATCCTTCATGATCACTGAAAGAACTGTTCTCCTTTCTCCTGCCCCACACTGATCTATCTGATCGGTGCAGTGCAGGGGAGAAAGTCACCAGGACTTGCACGGATGTTGCGCATCCTGTGTAGCTGAAAAAACTTCTGCAAGACTAGCCCTTGGACCTCTTTATGAAAAGAAGAACGACACTCCTGATATGTGAGGTGGCATGGATAGGGTCCCAATCAAACAAAGTTGTTGATTAGCCATTGAACCTTTCAGGTCATGTGATCAGTCACATTCCTGGAAGGAATTTCAAGATGTGGTAATGTATACGATGGATGAGTGTACATATATATATATATATATATATATATATATATATATATATTAGTGTTTGTGTGTGTGGAGCTGCATGAGTATATAAGAGAGCTGTTGGTGTATGTAAGAAAGCTGTGTACAAGTATGTAGCAAAACAGTGCGTGTATGTAACAGAGGTGTGAGTGCATACTTCAAAGCTGTAGAAAAGCTATATGTGTTAGAACTGTGTTTGTGTATGGAGGAGAGTTGTGTGTGTATTTCGGAAAATTGCGTGTGTGATAGTAGTAGAGTTGTGTGTATGCAGGAGAGATGTGTGTATGTAGGAAAGAGGGTGGAAACTTATCAATGCTATAGGACCTATGCAAGAACCTAACATGATCAAATTTGACTCATGACAATACAGCTTTAAAAAATGCATTGGCAGCAATTGTACCGATCATCTACTTTCAATTAATTATCAGTAAATTGGTGAAAGTACACCTATTAAAAAAAAAATAACAGCCTCCTCCATATCCCCTCTAGCTGTCCTGTCCATCACCAAGATAGGTGCGTTTTCTGCCATTTTAGGTAGAAGTAATGTTCAACCAATTTGCTTCTAATTTAGACAAAGTAGTAGGAAAGTTTATCAAACAAACTCTACATATGAGCTCTATCTATTTTACAATACGTGTAATATGTATTCACAAAATGTCCATTTTCTATATGTGTGAACTTCACATCTTTTTTTTTTTTAGTAAGTTTTAGTGCATGATGAGGTGGTGTTTACCTATAGGATCCACCATCTCTTGGACTGGGCACCATTGATGGTATTTATTGGGCCCCACGTTCTTAAGTAAATCTCAATATTGCTTCAAAAAGGTAGCTATGCATATACAGTTTACAGACAGAATGTTAACATATTAAGCAAGAGTGTGACAACTTATCAGTGCTAAATGTGCCATAAAAAAAACCCAGCATGTAAAATTCTTAGCTTTGACAAGTGACAACATATCTGGCAAAATGCATTGTAAACCAAATGTAATTTTTAGCTGCAGTAAATTTTAGACAATCAAAATGATGTTAAAATGTGTGTGTTTCTTACAGTCTAGAGGCTGCTTATTCTGATGGAGGAAAACACTGACAGCATCCTTCATGATCACTGAAAGAACTGTTCTCCTTTCTCCTGCCCCACACTGATCTATCTGATCGGTGCAGTGCAGGGGAGAAAGTCACCAGGACTTGCACGGATGTTGCGCATCCTGTGTAGCTGAAAAAACTTCTGCAAGACTAGCCCTTGGACCTCTTTATGAAAAGAAGAACGACACTCCTGATATGTGAGGTGGCATGGATAGGGTCCCAATCAAACAAAGTTGTTGATTAGCCATTGAACCTTTCAGGTCATGTGATCAGTCACATTCCTGGAAGGAATTTCAAGATGTGGTAATGTATACGATGGATGAGTGTACATATATATATATATATATATATAAGTGTTTGTGTGTGTGGAGCTGCATGAGTATATAAGAGAGCTGTTGGTGTATGTAAGAAAGCTGTGTACAAGTATGTAGCAAAACAGTGCGTGTATGTAACAGAGGTGTGAGTGCATACTTCAAAGCTGTAGAAAAGCTATATGTGTTAGAACTGTGTTTGTGTATGGAGGAGAGTTGTGTGTGTATTTCGGAAAATTGCGTGTGTGATAGTAGTAGAGTTGTGTGTATGCAGGAGAGATGTGTGTATGTAGGAAAGAGGGTGGAAACTTATCAATGCTATAGGACCTATGCAAGAACCTAACATGATCAAATTTGACTCATGACAATACAGCTTTAAAAAATGCATTGGCAGCAATTGTACCGATCATCTACTTTCAATGAATTATCAGCAAATTGGTGATAGTACACCTATTAAAAAAAAAATAACAGCCTCCTCCATATCCCCTCTAGCTGTCCTGTCCATCACCAAGATAGGTGCGTTTTCTGCCATTTTAGGTAGAAGTAATGTTCAACCAATTTGCTTCTAATTTAGACAAAGTAGTAGGAAAGTTTATCAAACAAACTCTACATATGAGCTCTATCTATTTTACAATACGTGTAATATGTATTCACAAAATGTCCATTTTCTATATGTGTGAACTTCACATCTTTTTTTTTTTTAGTAAGTTTTAGTGCATGATGAGGTGGTGTTTACCTATAGGATCCACCATCTCTTGGACTGGGCACCATTGATGGTATTTATTGGGCCCCACGTTCTTAAGTAAATCTCAATATTGCTTCAAAAAGGTAGCTATGCATATACAGTTTACAGACAGAATGTTAACATATTAAGCAAGAGTGTGACAACTTATCAGTGCTAAATGTGCCATAAAAAAACCCAGCATGTAAAATTCTTAGCTTTGACAAGTGACAACATATCTGGCAAAATGCATTGTAAACCAAATGTAATTTTTAGCTGCAGTAAATTTTAGACAATCAAAATGATGTTAAAATGTGTGTGTTTCTTACAGTCTAGAGGCTGCTTATTCTGATGGAGGAAAACACTGACAGCATCCTTCATGATCACTGAAAGAACTGTTCTCCTTTCTCCTGCCCCACACTGATCTATCTGATCGGTGCAGTGCAGGGGAGAAAGTCACCAGGACTTGCACGGATGTTGCGCATCCTGTGTAGCTGAAAAAACTTCTGCAAGACTAGCCCTTGGACCTCTTTATGAAAAGAAGAACGACACTCCTGATATGTGAGGTGGCATGGATAGGGTCCCAATCAAACAAAGTTGTTGATTAGCCATTGAACCTTTCAGGTCATGTGATCAGTCACATTCCTGGAAGGAATTTCAAGATGTGGTAATGTATACGATGGATGAGTGTACATATATATATATATATATATATATATATAAGTGTTTGTGTGTGTGGAGCTGCATGAGTATATAAGAGAGCTGTTGGTGTATGTAAGAAAGCTGTGTACAAGTATGTAGCAAAACAGTGCGTGTATGTAACAGAGGTGTGAGTGCATACTTCAAAGCTGTAGAAAAGCTATATGTGTTAGAACTGTGTTTGTGTATGGAGGAGAGTTGTGTGTGTATTTCGGAAAATTGCGTGTGTGATAGTAGTAGAGTTGTGTGTATGCAGGAGAGATGTGTGTATGTAGGAAAGAGGGTGGAAACTTATCAATGCTATAGGACCTATGCAAGAACCTAACATGATCAAATTTGACTCATGACAATACAGCTTTAAAAAATGCATTGGCAGCAATTGTACCGATCATCTACTTTCAATTAATTATCAGTAAATTGGTGAAAGTACACCTATTAAAAAAAAAATAACAGCCTCCTCCATATCCCCTCTAGCTGTCCTGTCCATCACCAAGATAGGTGCGTTTTCTGCCATTTTAGGTAGAAGTAATGTTCAACCAATTTGCTTCTAATTTAGACAAAGTAGTAGGAAAGTTTATCAAACAAACTCTACATATGAGCTCTATCTATTTTACAATACGTGTAATATGTATTCACAAAATGTCCATTTTCTATATGTGTGAACTTCACATCTTTTTTTTTTTTAGTAAGTTTTAGTGCATGATGAGGTGGTGTTTACCTATAGGATCCACCATCTCTTGGACTGGGCACCATTGATGGTATTTATTGGGCCCCACGTTCTTAAGTAAATCTCAATATTGCTTCAAAAAGGTAGCTATGCATATACAGTTTACAGACAGAATGTTAACATATTAAGCAAGAGTGTGACAACTTATCAGTGCTAAATGTGCCATAAAAAAACCCAGCATGTAAAATTCTTAGCTTTGACAAGTGACAACATATCTGGCAAAATGCATTGTAAACCAAATGTAATTTTTAGCTGCAGTAAATTTTAGACAATCAAAATGATGTTAAAATGTGTGTGTTTCTTACAGTCTAGAGGCTGCTTATTCTGATGGAGGAAAACACTGACAGCATCCTTCATGATCACTGAAAGAACTGTTCTCCTTTCTCCTGCCCCACACTGATCTATCTGATCGGTGCAGTGCAGGGGAGAAAGTCACCAGGACTTGCACGGATGTTGCGCATCCTGTGTAGCTGAAAAAACTTCTGCAAGACTAGCCCTTGGACCTCTTTATGAAAAGAAGAACGACACTCCTGATATGTGAGGTGGCATGGATAGGGTCCCAATCAAACAAAGTTGTTGATTAGCCATTGAACCTTTCAGGTCATGTGATCAGTCACATTCCTGGAAGGAATTTCAAGATGTGGTAATGTATACGATGGATGAGTGTACATATATATATATATATATATATAAGTGTTTGTGTGTGTGGAGCTGCATGAGTATATAAGAGAGCTGTTGGTGTATGTAAGAAAGCTGTGTACAAGTATGTAGCAAAACAGTGCGTGTATGTAACAGAGGTGTGAGTGCATACTTCAAAGCTGTAGAAAAGCTATATGTGTTAGAACTGTGTTTGTGTATGGAGGAGAGTTGTGTGTGTATTTCGGAAAATTGCGTGTGTGATAGTAGTAGAGTTGTGTGTATGCAGGAGAGATGTGTGTATGTAGGAAAGAGGGTGGAAACTTATCAATGCTATAGGACCTATGCAAGAACCTAACATGATCAAATTTGACTCATGACAATACAGCTTTAAAAAATGCATTGGCAGCAATTGTACCGATCATCTACTTTCAATGAATTATCAGCAAATTGGTGATAGTACACCTATTAAAAAAAAAATAACAGCCTCCTCCATATCCCCTCTAGCTGTCCTGTCCATCACCAAGATAGGTGCGTTTTCTGCCATTTTAGGTAGAAGTAATGTTCAACCAATTTGCTTCTAATTTAGACAAAGTAGTAGGAAAGTTTATCAAACAAACTCTACATATGAGCTCTATCTATTTTACAATACGTGTAATATGTATTCACAAAATGTCCATTTTCTATATGTGTGAACTTCACATCTTTTTTTTTTTTAGTAAGTTTTAGTGCATGATGAGGTGGTGTTTACCTATAGGATCCACCATCTCTTGGACTGGGCACCATTGATGGTATTTATTGGGCCCCACGTTCTTAAGTAAATCTCAATATTGCTTCAAAAAGGTAGCTATGCATATACAGTTTACAGACAGAATGTTAACATATTAAGCAAGAGTGTGACAACTTATCAGTGCTAAATGTGCCATAAAAAAACCCAGCATGTAAAATTCTTAGCTTTGACAAGTGACAACATATCTGGCAAAATGCATTGTAAACCAAATGTAATTTTTAGCTGCAGTAAATTTTAGACAATCAAAATGATGTTAAAATGTGTGTGTTTCTTACAGTCTAGAGGCTGCTTATTCTGATGGAGGAAAACACTGACAGCATCCTTCATGATCACTGAAAGAACTGTTCTCCTTTCTCCTGCCCCACACTGATCTATCTGATCGGTGCAGTGCAGGGGAGAAAGTCACCAGGACTTGCACGGATGTTGCGCATCCTGTGTAGCTGAAAAAACTTCTGCAAGACTAGCCCTTGGACCTCTTTATGAAAAGAAGAACGACACTCCTGATATGTGAGGTGGCATGGATAGGGTCCCAATCAAACAAAGTTGTTGATTAGCCATTGAACCTTTCAGGTCATGTGATCAGTCACATTCCTGGAAGGAATTTCAAGATGTGGTAATGTATACGATGGATGAGTGTACATATATATATATATATATATATATATAAGTGTTTGTGTGTGTGGAGCTGCATGAGTATATAAGAGAGCTGTTGGTGTATGTAAGAAAGCTGTGTACAAGTATGTAGCAAAACAGTGCGTGTATGTAACAGAGGTGTGAGTGCATACTTCAAAGCTGTAGAAAAGCTATATGTGTTAGAACTGTGTTTGTGTATGGAGGAGAGTTGTGTGTGTATTTCGGAAAATTGCGTGTGTGATAGTAGTAGAGTTGTGTGTATGCAGGAGAGATGTGTGTATGTAGGAAAGAGGGTGGAAACTTATCAATGCTATAGGACCTATGCAAGAACCTAACATGATCAAATTTGACTCATGACAATACAGCTTTAAAAAATGCATTGGCAGCAATTGTACCGATCATCTACTTTCAATTAATTATCAGTAAATTGGTGAAAGTACACCTATTAAAAAAAAAATAACAGCCTCCTCCATATCCCCTCTAGCTGTCCTGTCCATCACCAAGATAGGTGCGTTTTCTGCCATTTTAGGTAGAAGTAATGTTCAACCAATTTGCTTCTAATTTAGACAAAGTAGTAGGAAAGTTTATCAAACAAACTCTACATATGAGCTCTATCTATTTTACAATACGTGTAATATGTATTCACAAAATGTCCATTTTCTATATGTGTGAACTTCACATCTTTTTTTTTTTTAGTAAGTTTTAGTGCATGATGAGGTGGTGTTTACCTATAGGATCCACCATCTCTTGGACTGGGCACCATTGATGGTATTTATTGGGCCCCACGTTCTTAAGTAAATCTCAATATTGCTTCAAAAAGGTAGCTATGCATATACAGTTTACAGACAGAATGTTAACATATTAAGCAAGAGTGTGACAACTTATCAGTGCTAAATGTGCCATAAAAAAACCCAGCATGTAAAATTCTTAGCTTTGACAAGTGACAACATATCTGGCAAAATGCATTGTAAACCAAATGTAATTTTTAGCTGCAGTAAATTTTAGACAATCAAAATGATGTTAAAATGTGTGTGTTTCTTACAGTCTAGAGGCTGCTTATTCTGATGGAGGAAAACACTGACAGCATCCTTCATGATCACTGAAAGAACTGTTCTCCTTTCTCCTGCCCCACACTGATCTATCTGATCGGTGCAGTGCAGGGGAGAAAGTCACCAGGACTTGCACGGATGTTGCGCATCCTGTGTAGCTGAAAAAACTTCTGCAAGACTAGCCCTTGGACCTCTTTATGAAAAGAAGAACGACACTCCTGATATGTGAGGTGGCATGGATAGGGTCCCAATCAAACAAAGTTGTTGATTAGCCATTGAACCTTTCAGGTCATGTGATCAGTCACATTCCTGGAAGGAATTTCAAGATGTGGTAATGTATACGATGGATGAGTGTACATATATATATATATATATATATAAGTGTTTGTGTGTGTGGAGCTGCATGAGTATATAAGAGAGCTGTTGGTGTATGTAAGAAAGCTGTGTACAAGTATGTAGCAAAACAGTGCGTGTATGTAACAGAGGTGTGAGTGCATACTTCAAAGCTGTAGAAAAGCTATATGTGTTAGAACTGTGTTTGTGTATGGAGGAGAGTTGTGTGTGTATTTCGGAAAATTGCGTGTGTGATAGTAGTAGAGTTGTGTGTATGCAGGAGAGATGTGTGTATGTAGGAAAGAGGGTGGAAACTTATCAATGCTATAGGACCTATGCAAGAACCTAACATGATCAAATTTGACTCATGACAATACAGCTTTAAAAAATGCATTGGCAGCAATTGTACCGATCATCTACTTTCAATGAATTATCAGCAAATTGGTGAAAGTACACCTATTAAAAAAAAAATAACAGCCTACTCCATATCCCCTCTAGCTGTCCTGTCCATCACCAAGATAGGTGCGTTTTCTGCCATTTTAGGTAGAAGTAATGTTCAACCAATTTGCTTCTAATTTAGACAAAGTAGTAGGAAAGTTTATCAAACAAACTCTACATATGAGCTCTATCTATTTTACAATACGTGTAATATGTATTCACAAAATGTCCATTTTCTATATGTGTGAACTTCACATCTTTTTTTTTTTTAGTAAGTTTTAGTGCATGATGAGGTGGTGTTTACCTATAGGATCCACCATCTCTTGGACTGGGCACCATTGATGGTATTTATTGGGCCCCACGTTCTTAAGTAAATCTCAATATTGCTTCAAAAAGGTAGCTATGCATATACAGTTTACAGACAGAATGTTAACATATTAAGCAAGAGTGTGACAACTTATCAGTGCTAAATGTGCCATAAAAAAACCCAGCATGTAAAATTCTTAGCTTTGACAAGTGACAACATATCTGGCAAAATGCATTGTAAACCAAATGTAATTTTTAGCTGCAGTAAATTTTAGACAATCAAAATGATGTTAAAATGTGTGTGTTTCTTACAGTCTAGAGGCTGCTTATTCTGATGGAGGAAAACACTGACAGCATCCTTCATGATCACTGAAAGAACTGTTCTCCTTTCTCCTGCCCCACACTGATCTATCTGATCGGTGCAGTGCAGGGGAGAAAGTCACCAGGACTTGCACGGATGTTGCGCATCCTGTGTAGCTGAAAAAACTTCTGCAAGACTAGCCCTTGGACCTCTTTATGAAAAGAAGAACGACACTCCTGATATGTGAGGTGGCATGGATAGGGTCCCAATCAAACAAAGTTGTTGATTAGCCATTGAACCTTTCAGGTCATGTGATCAGTCACATTCCTGGAAGGAATTTCAAGATGTGGTAATGTATACGATGGATGAGTGTACATATATATATATATATATATATATATATTAGTGTTTGTGTGTGTGGAGCTGCATGAGTATATAAGAGAGCTGTTGGTGTATGTAAGAAAGCTGTGTACAAGTATGTAGCAAAACAGTGCGTGTATGTAACAGAGGTGTGAGTGCATACTTCAAAGCTGTAGAAAAGCTATATGTGTTAGAACTGTGTTTGTGTATGGAGGAGAGTTGTGTGTGTATTTCGGAAAATTGCGTGTGTGATAGTAGTAGAGTTGTGTGTATGCAGGAGAGATGTGTGTATGTAGGAAAGAGGGTGGAAACTTATCAATGCTATAGGACCTATGCAAGAACCTAACATGATCAAATTTGACTCATGACAATACAGCTTTAAAAAATGCATTGGCAGCAATTGTACCGATCATCTACTTTCAATTAATTATCAGTAAATTGGTGAAAGTACACCTATTAAAAAAAAAATAACAGCCTCCTCCATATCCCCTCTAGCTGTCCTGTCCATCACCAAGATAGGTGCGTTTTCTGCCATTTTAGGTAGAAGTAATGTTCAACCAATTTGCTTCTAATTTAGACAAAGTAGTAGGAAAGTTTATCAAACAAACTCTACATATGAGCTCTATCTATTTTACAATACGTGTAATATGTATTCACAAAATGTCCATTTTCTATATGTGTGAACTTCACATCTTTTTTTTTTTTAGTAAGTTTTAGTGCATGATGAGGTGGTGTTTACCTATAGGATCCACCATCTCTTGGACTGGGCACCATTGATGGTATTTATTGGGCCCCACGTTCTTAAGTAAATCTCAATATTGCTTCAAAAAGGTAGCTATGCATATACAGTTTACAGACAGAATGTTAACATATTAAGCAAGAGTGTGACAACTTATCAGTGCTAAATGTGCCATAAAAAAACCCAGCATGTAAAATTCTTAGCTTTGACAAGTGACAACATATCTGGCAAAATGCATTGTAAACCAAATGTAATTTTTAGCTGCAGTAAATTTTAGGCAATCAAAATGATGTTAAAATGTGTGTGTTTCTTACAGTCTAGAGGCTGCTTATTCTGATGGAGGAAAACACTGACAGCATCCTTCATGATCACTGAAAGAACTGTTCTCCTTTCTCCTGCCCCACACTGATCTATCTGATCGGTGCAGTGCAGGGGAGAAAGTCACCAGGACTTGCACGGATGTTGCGCATCCTGTGTAGCTGAAAAAACTTCTGCAAGACTAGCCCTTGGACCTCTTTATGAAAAGAAGAACGACACTCCTGATATGTGAGGTGGCATGGATAGGGTCCCAATCAAACAAAGTTGTTGATTAGCCATTGAACCTTTCAGGTCATGTGATCAGTCACATTCCTGGAAGGAATTTCAAGATGTGGTAATGTATACGATGGATGAGTGTACATATATATATATATATATATATATTAGTGTTTGTGTGTGTGGAGCTGCATGAGTATATAAGAGAGCTGTTGGTGTATGTAAGAAAGCTGTGTACAAGTATGTAGCAAAACAGTGCGTGTATGTAACAGAGGTGTGAGTGCATACTTCAAAGCTGTAGAAAAGCTATATGTGTTAGAACTGTGTTTGTGTATGGAGGAGAGTTGTGTGTGTATTTCGGAAAATTGCGTGTGTGATAGTAGTAGAGTTGTGTGTATGCAGGAGAGATGTGTGTATGTAGGAAAGAGGGTGGAAACTTATCAATGCTATAGGACCTATGCAAGAACCTAACATGATCAAATTTGACTCATGACAATACAGCTTTAAAAAATGCATTGGCAGCAATTGTACCGATCATCTACTTTCAATTAATTATCAGTAAATTGGTGAAAGTACACCTATTAAAAAAAAAATAACAGCCTCCTCCATATCCCCTCTAGCTGTCCTGTCCATCACCAAGATAGGTGCGTTTTCTGCCATTTTAGGTAGAAGTAATGTTCAACCAATTTGCTTCTAATTTAGACAAAGTAGTAGGAAAGTTTATCAAACAAACTCTACATATGAGCTCTATCTATTTTACAATACGTGTAATATGTATTCACAAAATGTCCATTTTCTATATGTGTGAACTTCACATCTTTTTTTTTTTTAGTAAGTTTTAGTGCATGATGAGGTGGTGTTTACCTATAGGATCCACCATCTCTTGGACTGGGCACCATTGATGGTATTTATTGGGCCCCACGTTCTTAAGTAAATCTCAATATTGCTTCAAAAAGGTAGCTATGCATATACAGTTTACAGACAGAATGTTAACATATTAAGCAAGAGTGTGACAACTTATCAGTGCTAAATGTGCCATAAAAAAACCCAGCATGTAAAATTCTTAGCTTTGACAAGTGACAACATATCTGGCAAAATGCATTGTAAACCAAATGTAATTTTTAGCTGCAGTAAATTTTAGACAATCAAAATGATGTTAAAATGTGTGTGTTTCTTACAGTCTAGAGGCTGCTTATTCTGATGGAGGAAAACACTGACAGCATCCTTCATGATCACTGAAAGAACTGTTCTCCTTTCTCCTGCCCCACACTGATCTATCTGATCGGTGCAGTGCAGGGGAGAAAGTCACCAGGACTTGCACGGATGTTGCGCATCCTGTGTAGCTGAAAAAACTTCTGCAAGACTAGCCCTTGGACCTCTTTATGAAAAGAAGAACGACACTCCTGATATGTGAGGTGGCATGGATAGGGTCCCAATCAAACAAAGTTGTTGATTAGCCATTGAACCTTTCAGGTCATGTGATCAGTCACATTCCTGGAAGGAATTTCAAGATGTGGTAATGTATACGATGGATGAGTGTACATATATATATATATATATATATATATTAGTGTTTGTGTGTGTGGAGCTGCATGAGTATATAAGAGAGCTGTTGGTGTATGTAAGAAAGCTGTGTACAAGTATGTAGCAAAACAGTGCGTGTATGTAACAGAGGTGTGAGTGCATACTTCAAAGCTGTAGAAAAGCTATATGTGTTAGAACTGTGTTTGTGTATGGAGGAGAGTTGTGTGTGTATTTCGGAAAATTGCGTGTGTGATAGTAGTAGAGTTGTGTGTATGCAGGAGAGATGTGTGTATGTAGGAAAGAGGGTGGAAACTTATCAATGCTATAGGACCTATGCAAGAACCTAACATGATCAAATTTGACTCATGACAATACAGCTTTAAAAAATGCATTGGCAGCAATTGTACCGATCATCTACTTTCAATTAATTATCAGTAAATTGGTGAAAGTACACCTATTAAAAAAAAAATAACAGCCTCCTCCATATCCCCTCTAGCTGTCCTGTCCATCACCAAGATAGGTGCGTTTTCTGCCATTTTAGGTAGAAGTAATGTTCAACCAATTTGCTTCTAATTTAGACAAAGTAGTAGGAAAGTTTATCAAACAAACTCTACATATGAGCTCTATCTATTTTACAATACGTGTAATATGTATTCACAAAATGTCCATTTTCTATATGTGTGAACTTCACATCTTTTTTTTTTTTAGTAAGTTTTAGTGCATGATGAGGTGGTGTTTACCTATAGGATCCACCATCTCTTGGACTGGGCACCATTGATGGTATTTATTGGGCCCCACGTTCTTAAGTAAATCTCAATATTGCTTCAAAAAGGTAGCTATGCATATACAGTTTACAGACAGAATGTTAACATATTAAGCAAGAGTGTGACAACTTATCAGTGCTAAATGTGCCATAAAAAAACCCAGCATGTAAAATTCTTAGCTTTGACAAGTGACAACATATCTGGCAAAATGCATTGTAAACCAAATGTAATTTTTAGCTGCAGTAAATTTTAGGCAATCAAAATGATGTTAAAATGTGTGTGTTTCTTACAGTCTAGAGGCTGCTTATTCTGATGGAGGAAAACACTGACAGCATCCTTCATGATCACTGAAAGAACTGTTCTCCTTTCTCCTGCCCCACACTGATCTATCTGATCGGTGCAGTGCAGGGGAGAAAGTCACCAGGACTTGCACGGATGTTGCGCATCCTGTGTAGCTGAAAAAACTTCTGCAAGACTAGCCCTTGGACCTCTTTATGAAAAGAAGAACGACACTCCTGATATGTGAGGTGGCATGGATAGGGTCCCAATCAAACAAAGTTGTTGATTAGCCATTGAACCTTTCAGGTCATGTGATCAGTCACATTCCTGGAAGGAATTTCAAGATGTGGTAATGTATACGATGGATGAGTGTACATATATATATATATATATATATATATATTAGTGTTTGTGTGTGTGGAGCTGCATGAGTATATAAGAGAGCTGTTGGTGTATGTAAGAAAGCTGTGTACAAGTATGTAGCAAAACAGTGCGTGTATGTAACAGAGGTGTGAGTGCATACTTCAAAGCTGTAGAAAAGCTATATGTGTTAGAACTGTGTTTGTGTATGGAGGAGAGTTGTGTGTGTATTTCGGAAAATTGCGTGTGTGATAGTAGTAGAGTTGTGTGTATGCAGGAGAGATGTGTGTATGTAGGAAAGAGGGTGGAAACTTATCAATGCTATAGGACCTATGCAAGAACCTAACATGATCAAATTTGACTCATGACAATACAGCTTTAAAAAATGCATTGGCAGCAATTGTACCGATCATCTACTTTCAATTAATTATCAGTAAATTGGTGAAAGTACACCTATTAAAAAAAAAATAACAGCCTCCTCCATATCCCCTCTAGCTGTCCTGTCCATCACCAAGATAGGTGCGTTTTCTGCCATTTTAGGTAGAAGTAATGTTCAACCAATTTGCTTCTAATTTAGACAAAGTAGTAGGAAAGTTTATCAAACAAACTCTACATATGAGCTCTATCTATTTTACAATACGTGTAATATGTATTCACAAAATGTCCATTTTCTATATGTGTGAACTTCACATCTTTTTTTTTTTTAGTAAGTTTTAGTGCATGATGAGGTGGTGTTTACCTATAGGATCCACCATCTCTTGGACTGGGCACCATTGATGGTATTTATTGGGCCCCACGTTCTTAAGTAAATCTCAATATTGCTTCAAAAAGGTAGCTATGCATATACAGTTTACAGACAGAATGTTAACATATTAAGCAAGAGTGTGACAACTTATCAGTGCTAAATGTGCCATAAAAAAACCCAGCATGTAAAATTCTTAGCTTTGACAAGTGACAACATATCTGGCAAAATGCATTGTAAACCAAATGTAATTTTTAGCTGCAGTAAATTTTAGACAATCAAAATGATGTTAAAATGTGTGTGTTTCTTACAGTCTAGAGGCTGCTTATTCTGATGGAGGAAAACACTGACAGCATCCTTCATGATCACTGAAAGAACTGTTCTCCTTTCTCCTGCCCCACACTGATCTATCTGATCGGTGCAGTGCAGGGGAGAAAGTCACCAGGACTTGCACGGATGTTGCGCATCCTGTGTAGCTGAAAAAACTTCTGCAAGACTAGCCCTTGGACCTCTTTATGAAAAGAAGAACGACACTCCTGATATGTGAGGTGGCATGGATAGGGTCCCAATCAAACAAAGTTGTTGATTAGCCATTGAACCTTTCAGGTCATGTGATCAGTCACATTCCTGGAAGGAATTTCAAGATGTGGTAATGTATACGATGGATGAGTGTACATATATATATATATATATATAAGTGTTTGTGTGTGTGGAGCTGCATGAGTATATAAGAGAGCTGTTGGTGTATGTAAGAAAGCTGTGTACAAGTATGTAGCAAAACAGTGCGTGTATGTAACAGAGGTGTGAGTGCATACTTCAAAGCTGTAGAAAAGCTATATGTGTTAGAACTGTGTTTGTGTATGGAGGAGAGTTGTGTGTGTATTTCGGAAAATTGCGTGTGTGATAGTAGTAGAGTTGTGTGTATGCAGGAGAGATGTGTGTATGTAGGAAAGAGGGTGGAAACTTATCAATGCTATAGGACCTATGCAAGAACCTAACATGATCAAATTTGACTCATGACAATACAGCTTTAAAAAATGCATTGGCAGCAATTGTACCGATCATCTACTTTCAATGAATTATCAGCAAATTGGTGATAGTACACCTATTAAAAAACAAATAACAGCCTCCTCCATATCCCCTCTAGCTGTCCTGTCCATCACCAAGATAGGTGCGTTTTCTGCCATTTTAGGTAGAAGTAATGTTCAACCAATTTGCTTCTAATTTAGACAAAGTAGTAGGAAAGTTTATCAAACAAACTCTACATATGAGCTCTATCTATTTTACAATACGTGTAATATGTATTCACAAAATGTCCATTTTCTATATGTGTGAACTTCACATCTTTTTTTTTTTTAGTAAGTTTTAGTGCATGATGAGGTGGTGTTTACCTATAGGATCCACCATCTCTTGGACTGGGCACCATTGATGGTATTTATTGGGCCCCACGTTCTTAAGTAAATCTCAATATTGCTTCAAAAAGGTAGCTATGCATATACAGTTTACAGACAGAATGTTAACATATTAAGCAAGAGTGTGACAACTTATCAGTGCTAAATGTGCCATAAAAAAACCCAGCATGTAAAATTCTTAGCTTTGACAAGTGACAACATATCTGGCAAAATGCATTGTAAACCAAATGTAATTTTTAGCTGCAGTAAATTTTAGACAATCAAAATGATGTTAAAATGTGTGTGTTTCTTACAGTCTAGAGGCTGCTTATTCTGATGGAGGAAAACACTGACAGCATCCTTCATGATCACTGAAAGAACTGTTCTCCTTTCTCCTGCCCCACACTGATCTATCTGATCGGTGCAGTGCAGGGGAGAAAGTCACCAGGACTTGCACGGATGTTGCGCATCCTGTGTAGCTGAAAAAACTTCTGCAAGACTAGCCCTTGGACCTCTTTATGAAAAGAAGAACGACACTCCTGATATGTGAGGTGGCATGGATAGGGTCCCAATCAAACAAAGTTGTTGATTAGCCATTGAACCTTTCAGGTCATGTGATCAGTCACATTCCTGGAAGGAATTTCAAGATGTGGTAATGTATACGATGGATGAGTGTACATATATATATATATATATATATATATATATTAGTGTTTGTGTGTGTGGAGCTGCATGAGTATATAAGAGAGCTGTTGGTGTATGTAAGAAAGCTGTGTACAAGTATGTAGCAAAACAGTGCGTGTATGTAACAGAGGTGTGAGTGCATACTTCAAAGCTGTAGAAAAGCTATATGTGTTAGAACTGTGTTTGTGTATGGAGGAGAGTTGTGTGTGTATTTCGGAAAATTGCGTGTGTGATAGTAGTAGAGTTGTGTGTATGCAGGAGAGATGTGTGTATGTAGGAAAGAGGGTGGAAACTTATCAATGCTATAGGACCTATGCAAGAACCTAACATGATCAAATTTGACTCATGACAATACAGCTTTAAAAAATGCATTGGCAGCAATTGTACCGATCATCTACTTTCAATTAATTATCAGTAAATTGGTGAAAGTACACCTATTAAAAAAAAAATAACAGCCTCCTCCATATCCCCTCTAGCTGTCCTGTCCATCACCAAGATAGGTGCGTTTTCTGCCATTTTAGGTAGAAGTAATGTTCAACCAATTTGCTTCTAATTTAGACAAAGTAGTAGGAAAGTTTATCAAACAAACTCTACATATGAGCTCTATCTATTTTACAATACGTGTAATATGTATTCACAAAATGTCCATTTTCTATATGTGTGAACTTCACATCTTTTTTTTTTTTAGTAAGTTTTAGTGCATGATGAGGTGGTGTTTACCTATAGGATCCACCATCTCTTGGACTGGGCACCATTGATGGTATTTATTGGGCCCCACGTTCTTAAGTAAATCTCAATATTGCTTCAAAAAGGTAGCTATGCATATACAGTTTACAGACAGAATGTTAACATATTAAGCAAGAGTGTGACAACTTATCAGTGCTAAATGTGCCATAAAAAAACCCAGCATGTAAAATTCTTAGCTTTGACAAGTGACAACATATCTGGCAAAATGCATTGTAAACCAAATGTAATTTTTAGCTGCAGTAAATTTTAGACAATCAAAATGATGTTAAAATGTGTGTGTTTCTTACAGTCTAGAGGCTGCTTATTCTGATGGAGGAAAACACTGACAGCATCCTTCATGATCACTGAAAGAACTGTTCTCCTTTCTCCTGCCCCACACTGATCTATCTGATCGGTGCAGTGCAGGGGAGAAAGTCACCAGGACTTGCACGGATGTTGCGCATCCTGTGTAGCTGAAAAAACTTCTGCAAGACTAGCCCTTGGACCTCTTTATGAAAAGAAGAACGACACTCCTGATATGTGAGGTGGCATGGATAGGGTCCCAATCAAACAAAGTTGTTGATTAGCCATTGAACCTTTCAGGTCATGTGATCAGTCACATTCCTGGAAGGAATTTCAAGATGTGGTAATGTATACGATGGATGAGTGTACATATATATATATATATATATATAAGTGTTTGTGTGTGTGGAGCTGCATGAGTATATAAGAGAGCTGTTGGTGTATGTAAGAAAGCTGTGTACAAGTATGTAGCAAAACAGTGCGTGTATGTAACAGAGGTGTGAGTGCATACTTCAAAGCTGTAGAAAAGCTATATGTGTTAGAACTGTGTTTGTGTATGGAGGAGAGTTGTGTGTGTATTTCGGAAAATTGCGTGTGTGATAGTAGTAGAGTTGTGTGTATGCAGGAGAGATGTGTGTATGTAGGAAAGAGGGTGGAAACTTATCAATGCTATAGGACCTATGCAAGAACCTAACATGATCAAATTTGACTCATGACAATACAGCTTTAAAAAATGCATTGGCAGCAATTGTACCGATCATCTACTTTCAATGAATTATCAGCAAATTGGTGATAGTACACCTATTAAAAAACAAATAACAGCCTCCTCCATATCCCCTCTAGCTGTCCTGTCCATCACCAAGATAGGTGCGTTTTCTGCCATTTTAGGTAGAAGTAATGTTCAACCAATTTGCTTCTAATTTAGACAAAGTAGTAGGAAAGTTTATCAAACAAACTCTACATATGAGCTCTATCTATTTTACAATACGTGTAATATGTATTCACAAAATGTCCATTTTCTATATGTGTGAACTTCACATCTTTTTTTTTTTTAGTAAGTTTTAGTGCATGATGAGGTGGTGTTTACCTATAGGATCCACCATCTCTTGGACTGGGCACCATTGATGGTATTTATTGGGCCCCACGTTCTTAAGTAAATCTCAATATTGCTTCAAAAAGGTAGCTATGCATATACAGTTTACAGACAGAATGTTAACATATTAAGCAAGAGTGTGACAACTTATCAGTGCTAAATGTGCCATAAAAAAACCCAGCATGTAAAATTCTTAGCTTTGACAAGTGACAACATATCTGGCAAAATGCATTGTAAACCAAATGTAATTTTTAGCTGCAGTAAATTTTAGACAATCAAAATGATGTTAAAATGTGTGTGTTTCTTACAGTCTAGAGGCTGCTTATTCTGATGGAGGAAAACACTGACAGCATCCTTCATGATCACTGAAAGAACTGTTCTCCTTTCTCCTGCCCCACACTGATCTATCTGATCGGTGCAGTGCAGGGGAGAAAGTCACCAGGACTTGCACGGATGTTGCGCATCCTGTGTAGCTGAAAAAACTTCTGCAAGACTAGCCCTTGGACCTCTTTATGAAAAGAAGAACGACACTCCTGATATGTGAGGTGGCATGGATAGGGTCCCAATCAAACAAAGTTGTTGATTAGCCATTGAACCTTTCAGGTCATGTGATCAGTCACATTCCTGGAAGGAATTTCAAGATGTGGTAATGTATACGATGGATGAGTGTACATATATATATATATATATATATATAAGTGTTTGTGTGTGTGGAGCTGCATGAGTATATAAGAGAGCTGTTGGTGTATGTAAGAAAGCTGTGTACAAGTATGTAGCAAAACAGTGCGTGTATGTAACAGAGGTGTGAGTGCATACTTCAAAGCTGTAGAAAAGCTATATGTGTTAGAACTGTGTTTGTGTATGGAGGAGAGTTGTGTGTGTATTTCGGAAAATTGCGTGTGTGATAGTAGTAGAGTTGTGTGTATGCAGGAGAGATGTGTGTATGTAGGAAAGAGGGTGGAAACTTATCAATGCTATAGGACCTATGCAAGAACCTAACATGATCAAATTTGACTCATGACAATACAGCTTTAAAAAATGCATTGGCAGCAATTGTACCGATCATCTACTTTCAATGAATTATCAGCAAATTGGTGATAGTACACCTATTAAAAAAAAAATAACAGCCTCCTCCATATCCCCTCTAGCTGTCCTGTCCATCACCAAGATAGGTGCGTTTTCTGCCATTTTAGGTAGAAGTAATGTTCAACCAATTTGCTTCTAATTTAGACAAAGTAGTAGGAAAGTTTATCAAACAAACTCTACATATGAGCTCTATCTATTTTACAATACGTGTAATATGTATTCACAAAATGTCCATTTTCTATATGTGTGAACTTCACATCTTTTTTTTTTTTAGTAAGTTTTAGTGCATGATGAGGTGGTGTTTACCTATAGGATCCACCATCTCTTGGACTGGGCACCATTGATGGTATTTATTGGGCCCCACGTTCTTAAGTAAATCTCAATATTGCTTCAAAAAGGTAGCTATGCATATACAGTTTACAGACAGAATGTTAACATATTAAGCAAGAGTGTGACAACTTATCAGTGCTAAATGTGCCATAAAAAAACCCAGCATGTAAAATTCTTAGCTTTGACAAGTGACAACATATCTGGCAAAATGCATTGTAAACCAAATGTAATTTTTAGCTGCAGTAAATTTTAGACAATCAAAATGATGTTAAAATGTGTGTGTTTCTTACAGTCTAGAGGCTGCTTATTCTGATGGAGGAAAACACTGACAGCATCCTTCATGATCACTGAAAGAACTGTTCTCCTTTCTCCTGCCCCACACTGATCTATCTGATCGGTGCAGTGCAGGGGAGAAAGTCACCAGGACTTGCACGGATGTTGCGCATCCTGTGTAGCTGAAAAAACTTCTGCAAGACTAGCCCTTGGACCTCTTTATGAAAAGAAGAACGACACTCCTGATATGTGAGGTGGCATGGATAGGGTCCCAATCAAACAAAGTTGTTGATTAGCCATTGAACCTTTCAGGTCATGTGATCAGTCACATTCCTGGAAGGAATTTCAAGATGTGGTAATGTATACGATGGATGAGTGTACATATATATATATATATATAAGTGTTTGTGTGTGTGGAGCTGCATGAGTATATAAGAGAGCTGTTGGTGTATGTAAGAAAGCTGTGTACAAGTATGTAGCAAAACAGTGCGTGTATGTAACAGAGGTGTGAGTGCATACTTCAAAGCTGTAGAAAAGCTATATGTGTTAGAACTGTGTTTGTGTATGGAGGAGAGTTGTGTGTG
>NW_027366717.1:0-67145 GCF_046119375.1 Phyllobates terribilis | reverse complement strand
TCCACATGACAAAGAAAACCCATTCACTTTTGTCACCCTCTCCAATGTTACCCCCTTATCATCTAAAACCCTATATCACCTGGGAACTACAGGTTGAATCTGTACTTGATGGCTTTGATCTCTTCAACTACCCCAATGGCACCTACCCAGCCCCACCAGAACTGGTTTCCAATGGCGCCACCCCACCGGTCGAGGTACCCAACCCTGCTTACCAATCCTGGAAAAGACAGGATAACTCATTTTTGGTGCTATTCTCCCCACCCTCTCCGAATCCCATTGCCTCGCTAGTGAGACAGACTCGCACTTCTGCAGAATTATGGTCGCTTCTTAAGCGAACTTCGCTCGTGCAACCCGGGGGCATAAGAAGCAACTCAAGGACCGTTACGGTCCATCACCAAAGGCTCCAGTAGCATGACTGATTTTATGAATCAGATAAAATCTGTCGCTGACAACCTTGCCTCCATTGGAGCCCCTGTTGAAGAGGAAGACCTCACAGACTATGTACTATGTGGCCTAGATGAATCTTACGAAGCAGTAATTGATGGGGTCAATGCCCTGGGATGTCCCGATCCCCTTCGACGAGCTTCACGAAAAACTCCTAAATCGTGAACTATCCCTCAGAACTGCGGCTCGTGTCCTCCATGGTTCGACGACCACCCTGATGGCTCAATCCCCCCCCCCCCCCCTCCGCCTACCAATCTCCCAACACCACTTCAAATTGGGGCCACTCCTCAGCCTTACACCCACCCCCAGGTCAGATCTGAAACTCGCGGTGACAAAGGGGGCAAGAACCCTACCTTCGGCGATGCCAATGGTGCCGCGAATCTGGCCACCTTCTCTGGCAGTGTCGTGTGTTCAAGTCTGCGCATCCAATGGTTCAGGTCCTCCACCGCCACCTCTGCTCCGCCGCGCCAGCCTCAAGTAAACACATTGTCGGCCGCTAATTCCACCGCTCCGTATTGGCCGACTCAGGTGCAATGCACCATGTAACATCATACTTAAATGATTTGGGCTTTACCATCCTTACAGCAGGCCAGACTCAGTGTATATTGGTGATGTTCAGGTTTGACAATTAAACATACCGGTACTCTTAAAGTAAATGATATATCGTTGCCAAATGGTTTACACGTCCCAACCATGTCACAAAAAGTCCTATCAGTATCCAAATTAGCAAATGAAACTAATTCTTATCTGTCCTTTTATCCTGACTATTTTGTTATGAAGGATCTGCAGACTCACAATCTCAAGGCTAAGGGTCCCTGCGTCAATGGAACTTATGTGTGGCCCAATGTACCTCCGTCGGTCCACCATGTCCATCTCAATAATCCAGCATCCTAGCATCACAGACTCGGTCATCCGTCATCCTCAATTTTTTGCTTTATTAGTCAACATTACTCTCTAGGAAATTTCAAGTTTCAACAAAAAGATTGTTCTTCTTATCAAATAAACAAAAGTCATAAGTTACCATTTCATGAATCTACCCTTGTTTCATCTTATCCATTGCAAATTATTTTCTCTGATGTTTGGACTTCACCAATTCTATCTCCTGATGGCCTCAAATACTACTGTTAATTTGTTGATCATTTTACTAGATATATATGGTTGTATCAATGAAGCGAAAATATGATGTTAGCTCCATTTTCCAAAAATATAAAACCCTTGTTGAATCTTACTTCTCTCATTAAAATACAAGTGTTATACACAGATAACGGTGGAGAATACATTGGGCTAAGACAATACCTAAGTGACCAGGGAATTAGTCATCATAACACCCCTCCACACACACCCGAACATAATGGCATCTCAGAACGCCGAAATCGTCACATTACTGAAACTGGTTTATCACTTCTTACTCACTCCAATTTACCATTCCATTACTGGCCATATGCTATGTAAACTGCCACTTATCTTATTAACCGGTTACCCACCCCTATATTAGCCAATGAGTCCCCCTATTCCAAACTCCTACAAACTCAACCTGATTATCATAAATTTAAGAGTTCGATTGTTTGTGTTACCCCTGGTTAAAACCATATGCTACTAATAAACTAGAGCCAAAATCTATGCAGTGTGTTTTTGTAGGCTACGCATCGGACCAGCATGGCTATCACTGTTTGGATCCAGTCTCGGGTCGAGTCTACGTATCTCGGCATGTAACATTCAACGAAGATGTGTACCCGTTCCATACTATAAACAAGGAGCAAATTCGGACTTCTCCACCAACAGCTACAACAGACTCCAAAGTCTCTCTGAAGATACCAGTCCAACGAAATGCTCTTCTACTGCGGCCCAACTTCCTCCTCCAAATCCGGCCCAATCAACCCAAACTTTGACTACACAAA
Organism: Phyllobates terribilis; assembly: GCF_046119375.1. NCBI lineage: Eukaryota > Metazoa > Chordata > Amphibia > Anura > Dendrobatidae > Phyllobates > Phyllobates terribilis. The sequence continues at coordinate 64,803 of NW_027366717.1, read as the reverse complement.
ACTCCCAAAACCAACTAATCGGCTTGCAGTCCACCTCACCCTCAAATCAATCAAATGGGCCGCCCCACCTTCCTTCATCCAGCCCATTACCCCACTAGCCTTCCATCCCATCTCCTATACCGATCCAACCAACACCAGTAGACCGGCCTGGCATAATAACCCGGTCCAGAAATAACATACGTAACACAAACAAATTAAACCTCTCCCTCTCAGTACATCCCATCGAGCCAACCACAGTAACGCAAGCATTGCGAGACCCAGATTGGAGGCGAGCCATGCAGGAAGAGTTCGATGCTCTTCATCATAATCAAACTTGGGAGCTTGTCCCGTCAAGGGTTACCGACTCAAAACGAAGCCCATGGTAGTGTTGAGCAATACAAAGCTCGGCTGGTGGATAAAGTTTCAATCAACGTCCCAGCTGGGATTATCATGAAACCTTCAGTCTGGTAGTGAAACCGGTGACGTTTCACGGTGGTCCTTACTCTAGCGACTCAACAACGGTGGAAGCTACGCCAACTAGATATTAACAATGCTTTCTTGCAGGGTACTTTATCGGAGGAAGTATACATATGCAACCACCTGGGTTCATTGACAAAGATCACCCGACTCATGTTTGCAAACTTCGGAAAGCATTGTATGGACTCAAACAAGCTCCGAGGGCTTGGTATAATGCGCTACACACCTTCCTAATGAGCCACAATTCAAAAACTTTGTCGCCGATACGTCTCTCTTCATATACATTCATTCGGGAATAACTATCTACGTACTTGTTTACATTGATGATTTAATCGTTACAGGCAACAACAAAGAGGCAGTAAATATACTCATTACAAAGCTCAGTAAAGCCTTCTCATTGAAAGATCTGGGGAATTAAATTTCTTCTTGGGTGTGGAAGTCATTCAATGCCAAGATGGAATCTTCTTAAGCCTACACAAGTACGTACGTGATCTTCTGCAGTGAGGTGGAATGGCAGATACAAAACCGGCCACCACACCACTATCTCCGCACACTATTCTGCTCAAAGACGAAGGTACTCCCCTCCCTTCACCCACGGACTACCGCCATATAGTGGGCAGCCTTCAGTACTTACAGCTTACCCATCCGGATGTTGCCTTCGCCACGAACCGACTCAGCAGTATATGCACCAGACAACCGACCAACATTGGTCTACTGCGAAGCGCGTACTGCGTTACCTTGCTGGAACCAGTCATCATGGATTCATATATCAGCCCGCAATCCACTTCGTTTTCATGCCTTCTCGGATGCCGACCACGGTGGTGACAAAGACACTTTCGTTTCTACTACGGGCTACATTCTATACCTCGGCAGCACACCGATATCATGGAGCTCCCGAAAACAGCGCTCGATTGCACGATCGTCCACGGAGGCTGAATACCGTGCATTAGCAGACACGGCTGCTGAAATCCTTTGGGTAAAATCATTATTCACAGAAATTGGTTGCGTATAGTTGGACTCTCCTGTAATATTTTGTGACAATATGGGAGCAATAAGCCTAAGTGCCAACCCCGTCTTCCACTCCCGAATGAAGCATATCGCGCTTGCTACCATTTCGTCCGCGAACACATTCAAAATGGCTCATTCCACGTTTCATACATCTCAACAGATGACCAACTGGAAGATCTTCTACCCAAACCACTACACTGGCCGCGATTTGATTCGTTCATTTCCAAGTTGAAACTCTCGTACCAGTCGTTTAACTTGCGGGATGGTAGTAAATAATAATAATTGTATTTAATTTAGTAGTTTACTCAGTCCTTTTCTGTTGAGATATTCTCGTAAGTAGTTGGCTGTATCATCTAATTTCCTATGTTGTATTTATACTCACATATTGATCAATGAGAATTATCGATTCCTGTATTCTCTTATAAATTATTGACGATGAATCCATACTATAAATATATACGTACATATAACATCACCAAATAATACCATTCATTAACTCTATATTGTTGTTAATTTGAGGCATTTCATAAACTATCAAGAGTGGGAATTAGCATCAACTATTGGCGTAAAAGGTCACAAGAGGAGCGTATTGCCATAATCTCAACGTCGTAGAGCAAAGAGTACAAACACGAGGATTATATGCACAAGGGACAAGGGGCAGAAGGAAAAGGGGAGAAAAATAAGTGCTAAGATGTTGGGCTGAGTTCAGATGGATAGTTCTCCCCTGATACGATGTCCGATTGAGGCGATTCCAATTCCTATGAGTTATACATGAAGTTTACTTGAAGACCTAAAAAAGTGAGAAAATGAGTATGAGTCAAAATTGTGATGAATTTTATGGACATTGCTACTCTGCAGAAGCTGGGACGCCACCGCGCTCAGATAGGCCGACCGCCCCTTGCTCACTGGGAAAGACGTACCAAGCCTTAGATGTGTGCCCGCGCCGCCGTGGATCTCCAGCCACAGAAAACTCTTCTCTTGTGGGATTGTTTTGGGACTTCTTACCCTAGTTCATGTGTATTCCGGGATGGCTTTCACACAACTCATTTTAGGGTTCTCATTTAAGGTTAGCTTGCTCATTTCTTATAATAGGGAGAGATTTGCCTTTCCCTAAGCATCATTCATTCTAAACACTTTTACCACGTATTTGAGAGAGATTATGTTCTAGTTCGGCTATTCATTTCATTTGATCGCTGAAACCTTCAGATCAGCCTCGGTCTCAAGATATTATACCTTTGTTATAAGTTTATGTTGAATTGTTTATTCTCTTCTGTTGTAAATGTTATTGAATTAAGCTTGACTTTCTAGATTGACCATTTGGTTAGATAGTTTAATTCATTATTGCTAGGTTTAAGTTCATCCTAGTTGGAGAACTTAACCATATGGTAGCGCAAGCAATCACTAGGACTAGTTGACCTTGAGATTCTAGGGAGTTGAATACATGATTCATATCAAGGATATTTAGTGTATAACATTGATAGTTTAAAGGTTGTAGACTAGTTAGGCGCTATTGGGACTAGTTGGACCAATAGCAACTTTAGATCAAGATTTAGGACAATTCATTTGAACTATTGAACTTAGGAGGAATAGAATATCAATGATCAACCTTTGATTTGATGTGTGGATGGTTGATTGATAAATGTGTTTCTTCAACTTGCAATTGCTCACATTTCTTTAATTAAAACAAACAAACAACCCCCTCCCTTTTGGTTACTAAAGTGTCAATCATATTATTTACATTAGAATTAGTTCCCCTGACTCTTCGTGGGACCAACCATTTCTTACCACTTTACTAGTTAGAGTAGTAGTTAGGTATTTTGTATTGATTGAGCATAACGACGCACATTTTATGGCTCGTCATTTATATTACAAGGTTTTCATCCACCAATAATGGGATGAAGTCATAGCAGGATATATTATCATAATTATAATCAAAATAATTATAAAACTTGAGTTTTTTGAAGTATAAATTACCTCCAAAATTAACCACATAACTCCTTTACAATCCTAACTTCCCCTCTTTAGGCCTCTTTTTCTTGAAAAACTTGAAATATAATATATTTTATATAGAGTATATTTTTTATCTCCCAATACAATCATCATTTCTTAGTCAATTACAATCTAATTAAAGAGCAGATAATGACATCCAGGAGACAATACAATAAAATGGCAACCCTTTGATTCTATCTTCATTCATCCACTAAGTAAATTCACCTACATTAAATTCTATAAATAAAGAAATTGTTGTTCTTTTTTTTGATAAAGGTTAACAAAGGAATCCTCCTTATCCAGGAGACAATCCCGTATTATCATGCTTGATAATGCTTACAAGAGAAAAAAGAAAACTAAGGAGCAAAGGTTGCGAAACCCGCGACCTTCTCGCAAAGTCCTGATATGATAATCAGTACATTACACAAGTTACAAAGATACTGAAGATATCCTACATCGATCTTCTCAGCGTCTTTAGATGCAATGAGGTCAGCTGCTTGGTTGTTCTCTCTGAAGCAGTGGAAGATTCGAACTTCATTGAAGTATCAGAGTTGATCTTGAATTTCTTCAATTATGGTTTTAATCTTCCAAGATACATGCCAAATCTGTCTAATGGCATTTATTATTGTAAGGTTATCTCCTTTTAAGATGATATTTCTTATGTTAAGGATATTTGCTTGTCTAATACCCTCAATAGCCCGACGAGGCCTCGCTTTCAATCACAGATTGACAATTAACTTTGTCATGATAAATTTTAATGATATTTCCTTTGTTATCTCGAATGATAATACCCCCATATACGATTCACCATAGTGTAATAGGAAGCATCAAAGTTAACCTTAAACCAACCTTCGGGAGGTTTATTCCAGATTTTGTTGTTATTCTTCTTCTTACGGTTACACGGAAGTTGATTGTTACCATTCATTTGCGTAGTATTAGTTTTATATTTAGAAGAATGAAATCTTTGGTGGCTATCCAAGAGTGAAATTGAAGAAAGGCCGTATCAATAGGTTTATCCTTAGGAGTGTTAGATCTGTCAAAAATAAGTTTGTTACGATATTTCTAAAGCTCAAACCAAAGAAAGAATATAACATCGATATTAGTAGTTATTATCCAAGAAGTATTCAAAATCATTGTTAAAATTATTAGTATGAATATAGTTGATATTTTTACCCAATCTGTTTTCAATTATGTTAATCATTTGGATAGTATTTGGGCAGCTGAAGAAGAAGTGGGACGTCGTTTCCAGAGGTTCGTTACAAGGAGTACAATGATTGGGAACACGATTAAAATACCTATTTAATCTTTCTGTTGTTGGAAGAGAATCAGAAAGAGTCTTCCATAGGAAGTTTTTAATTTTGGGTGGAATGTTGAGATTCCACATTTTAGTGAATATTGTTGAGTTTTGATTAGCGCATTGATTTTTCGTTAGTTCTACAGCACTTTTAGTGCTGAATTCACCTGAGCTAGAAAGTTTCCATAATAATTTATCATCAGTATCAGATAAAGGAATATAAATCTTTATGATTTGATTGACTATGTTAGTAGGTAATATAGTAGCTAATTTTAGAGGATCCCACATTTTGTTATTGGTAATGAATTCAGAGACTTTAGTGTCTCGGTCATGAATACTAGGATTAAAAAACGGATGGTTATCAATGTTATCAATCCAATGATCTGTCCAGAAATTAATATTTCTACCATTGCCTAGGATCCAAAAGAGCCCTTTCTTGAACTTATCCCGAAGGTGTAATAAGCGCCTAAACTGCCAGGAATGACTGTGTTTTTTATGATAATTCAGGATATCTTTTGCCTTTAAATATTTTTCCTTGATGATTCTAACCCACATATTGTTATCTGTATCATTGACAATCTTCCAAAGTAATTTCATTTGTAAGGCGATATTAATATTCTCTGCCTTTTGAAGACCCATACCTCCATTAACTTTTGGCTGGCAAATACTATCCCATGAAATTAGCGAGCGTGAATGAGGTGTATACTTTATTCCAGAAGAATTTCTTGTTAATGTCATCAATTTTGTTATGGATTCGAGTAGGTAGATAAAAGCTTTGCATTAAATAATTATTTTGAGATAATAAGTTTGATTGGATGATAACCGCACGCCCTGCTTGAGATAGTGTATTCGCTTTCCAGTTGGAAAAGCTGATTTTTCAATTTGAAAATAGCATAATCAAAACATCATTTTTTACTTTACCATCCAGAATCGGAATGCCTAAATATTTTTCCATAGTAGTTGTGATTCTTATTTGTAACTCGGCAGCAATGCTAGCTTTAGTATGAGGGTGAATATTCTTAGAAAATTGTATCGAACTTTTTGCGTAATTAATTTTGAGCCCTGAGATATTGGATAAGTGATCTAAAGTATTTTTTATGTATTTGGCATTAGTCACATTAGAATTTGCAAAGATTATAGTGTCGTCCGCAAAGATCGGAAAGGGAATACATGTTCCCTGATTGCACAGTTTAATACCAACTTTATGGTTACGTTTTTGTGATTCAATTGTAAAATATCTGGCTAGATATTCCATAGCGATAATAAAGATGAACGGAGCAATTGGATCTCCTTGACGAAGACCACATTGGGTTTAAAAATGGTCCCGGTTCATTATTAACTAGGACTGAGAACGAAGAGGATGTAATACATTTCATTATTAGATTAGTCCATTTGGTAGAAAAACCGAAGGAAACATAATTTTTTGTATAAAGGCCATTGGATTTTATCATAAGCCTTTCCATATCAATTTCTATAGCCATCCATCCTCTCGAACCTTTATTCTTCTTGTGGAAGGAATCAAAGATTTCGTGGGCGATTAAGATATTATCTTGGATTAATCTGTTTTTGAATAAACGCCCCTTGAAAAGGGTTAATAATTTTAGGTAAGAGAAATTGCATTCTATTAGCCATTAATTTGGTAATGATTTTGTAAATCGTATTGCATAGACTAATAGGTCGGAAATGATTGATGGTTTGAGGGCTATCAGTTTTAGGAATTAGAGAAATAAAGGAATGTGTAGGATTCAGAAAGAAGGTTTTCGCTGCGAAAAATGCTTGTACTGATTTAGTGATGGGAATTCCCAACTATAGACCAACTAGGATTGGTAAAATTCAGTAGGAAATCCATCGGGACCACATGTTTTATTTTTGGGTAAATTTTGAACAACATTTTTAATTTCTACTTCAGTAGGATTTTTAAGAAGGTTAAGGTTTCAGTATCTGATATGATGTTAGGAATAATTTCAAAATCAGCAGGATTTAGAGGGTTGGTATGTTCGGATGGAATCGAGTTTGAAGATCTTTAGTAATAGCATATTTCATTTTTAATTGATCGATATGAGTAGATCCATCGATCGCGGTGAAGCTAGAGATTTTTTGTTTAAAAGTGCGTTGTTTTGCGATATTTTGAAAAAAAAAATTATTCTTATCTATTTGATAAGTATTCTGAACTTTGGCTCTTTGGACCCAGAATTTATGTTGAAATGAAAGGAGTTCATAACATTGATAAGCTTATTGATTAGGTAATTATTGTATGGATTGGAAATAATTTCTTGTAGAAGCTTATGTAAGTTTGCAGTAGACTGCAGAAGCTTATTATGATTATTATTATAAAATTTCAGCCGCCATGATTTTGACATATTCTTTAAAAATCTTTGTTTCATATAAAGGTTAAAACATATATGAACCTTCGTGATTAATAGACCATGCTTTTTTGACATTGTGAATATAGGAAGGATGATATATCCAAGCATTCTCGAATCGGAAGGGATAATTTTTTGAGGTTGATTATTTTCAAGTTTGAGCACTATGCAACAATGATCTGAAGTTGTGAAGGGTAAGTGATTTATTTCGGTGGATTTATACCAACTATTAACAATGTTTGATCATACACCTGTCTAATTTTTCTAAGATTGTGTTAGAAAAATTGATAGATTTTTCGCCAAGTGAAGGAGAAACCTTTATGCGGAACTGTAAGGAGTCCAAATTGATTCCGAGATTTGAATTCTTGAGAATCTATGTGGATTTGGGGGTTAAGTCTCCCATGATGAGAATGGGAGGCCGAGTTTGTGGATTTTTTGATAGATTTGTTCCAATATTCATCCTTATGAGCATAGTGAGCATGAGCATAAATGAAGAAGATGAAAAATTCTAACGTACTGTTATTAAATTTGAGAATGATAATGTTATTTTTGTTATATATAAGTGAATTCACCTTCATGTTTACAAATTTTGTATTACTACCTTAGTTGCAGAACAAGAAGCCATACTATAAATACATACCTACATATAACATCACCGACCAATACCATTCACATCAAACCAATTTTGTTATACCGCAAGGCTCTCATACACCAATAATGGTATGCGGTCATAGTAGCATATATTATCATAATCATAATCATTATTATAATAAGTGTTTGTCATAGTTAATCAATTTGGATAGGTTTTAATATGGTGGATTTGAGGTACTAGATAATTGTCATATGAGAGTAGAGTAAAAATGCGTTGGTTATGTGTTTTATGGAATCACAATGATATTCATCAACCAAATAACATGGTTTTGGTTTGCTAAGAACCTTCTTATATTAGTTTTCCAAATCATTTTTTCGCTATTTTCGTATTTAGTCTTTCAACCAACCAAAACCCCCTTTGTTTTCAAAATAGATTTATTCTAAATAAAGTTTAAATAATTCGATGTCTCCTATGTGATTCGACCCTTACTTATGTTCTATTCTAATTTAATAGAATTAGTGAAGTCTAGGAATTAAGAAACCGAGACCTTTAGTCTTGCCTTGTTTTATTAAGTAGTGTTTGTTTCTTTTTACGTAAATTTGACTGTTCTACGACCGGTAAATACTTCTTTCGGGTTAATCAGAATCATAACCAAACCTTCAAATCTATGGGTTCAAAACTTCAAATACTCCATTAAAAATATATCGATAATCAGAATACTTTGCTATGACGCCATCTCCTATGTTTTCTTGGCAATTCAGTCACATGCTCCAAATTACAAAGAAATTTGGGGAAAGGATCCTCTGGAGTAGAGATGGGCCGGTTCCGGAACCAGAACCGGAACCGGAACCGGCCTAGGGGAGGGAACCGCCGGTTCCCCGGTTCCGGCGGTTCCAGGAACCCCCGGTTCCGGATCTGGACCGTCGGTTTTCTAGTTAAAAAAACACTTATTTTATTTTCTTTAATTAATTTTGGATGGAACCGGCGTTCGGAACCGGGACCGGAAAACCCCCGGTTCCGGTTCGGTTCGCCGGTTCCGGTTCCAAAAGTTCCATCTCTACTCTGGAGCATTGGTAACGACAACTTTATTTACTTTTGGAAAAACAAATGGATATAGACATATTAATCGCAATGTTAAGAAACAATCGAAACATTGATGAAAAAGTACCGGAGTATATCAATCAAGACAGAAGATGGAACATCTTAGAGTTGAAACACCTCCAAACTTTATGAGTGCATTCTTCATAATATTGTTCAAACTATTTCCAATATTAGGATAGCGCTATTTCTTTGTCCAAATCGGCTCGTCTAGGTTGCCTCATCTGATGGAATTGTTTCTACAAAAAACACTCCGTCTTGGTAGAAAATAGTGGATTCTACTAAAGATGTTCCAAAGTTTATCTGGGACAAAAATCTACCTCAAAAAATTATTTGAAAAATTATTTACGAATGTCTACCCAATCATATTATAATCGAGTAGCAAACCATTGCCCTGTATGAGATCTTTCTAATGAAGGCAACTTACACATATTGATTGCTCGTTTACCTAATCTCCTTTTCACACTTGAATATAAGATTAAACACAAACCTTATCTGGAAAGACGGACATCCATGAATCTATGAACTATTTCATGAACTCAAACAAAAATTTGAATAACATCTTTTTTATTTGATAGAATATTTGGTAAGTGGGAAATAATATTATATTTAAAAAAATCTACAAAACATACATAAATGTTATATATAATATCATCTCCAATACCATCACATAACTAAATTAATGGATTTCTTTGGAAAAGATTAACAATAACATATGGGAAAAAAATCAACTTGAAGTATAGATCAAAAGGATGGTCCACTCACCTTTTAAATTCTGTAATTTTTTATTATTATAGGTAAATAAAGGGAATCCTCCCTAACCAGAAGCAATCTCGCATTATCATACCTGATAATGCTTACAAAATTTAAAAAAAAACTAAGGAGCAAAGGACACGAAACGCGCATCCTTTCTCGCAGAGTCCTGATATAGCTATCAGGTACTTTATCTAGGTTACATATATGCATAATATAATCTAAATCTATATTCTGGGCGTCTTTAGATGCCAAAAGGTGAGCAGCCTTGTTGTTCTCTCTAAAATAATGAAGGAATTTGGTCTCTTCAAAGTAGAGGATTTCTCGCTCGATGTCCTTGATAATAGTCAGGATGCTCCATGGTACCTGCCAAATTTTTCTAATCGCATTTATAACTGAAAGGTTATCACCTTCTATAATGAGTTTCCTTATGTTAAATTGTTTAGCAGTTTTTAGAGCTTCCAGTGCAGCAAGAGCTTCCGCTTGTATAGGTGAGGAAGCATTAATACTTTTATGAGTAATAGTAATAATTTTCCCAGTGTAATTTCCTAATAATGTTACCTGCAAAAGAATCACCATTAGTTGAAAAAGAAGCATCAAAGTTGATTTTATGCCACGAGTCAGGTGCTTTTTTCACGGGGCATATTATTTCTCTTTTTGTGTGAGGTGCTACTTTTATGTGATTTATTGTGTTTATTTTTAGAGGAATTATAGTGCATTGTAGCTAACCAGGAGTGATATTGAATAAAGGCCAAATCATAAGGCGATTTTGTATCTTATTATTCTTAAAAATTTGTCTGTACGGTCTCTCCAAAGTTCATGCCATACAAAGTAAATAATGTCTATGTGTTTTATTATTATTAAAGAAGAATGTGAAATCGTCAATGAAATCATTTGAACATTTAAAGGTGATGTTTCCTACCTAATTGATGTTCAATCTTTCTTATCATTTGGATAGTATTAGGGCATTCGAAGAAAAAGTGAGAAGTTGTTTCAAGGGAAAATTGCAAGGGGTACAATGATTAGGAACTCTATTGAAATATCTATTTAATCTCTCTGTAGTTGGAAGACAATCTGATAGAGCTTTATAAATGAAATTTTTTATTTTAGGGGAAATATGGAGATTCCAAATTTTATTAAAAATGTCTGAGTTGATACTTGTAGAGTTTTTGTTTGTTAAGTCAATAGCACTTTTCGTACTGAACTCGCCAGAACTTGATAATTTTCAAATTATTTTGTCTTCTGTATCAGAAGAAGGAATATAAATTTTTTAATTCTGTAATTAGTATCCTCGTCTTCTTTCACAAATGTTAAGTAAAAATATCTAAAGTGAGCACTCCGCCAATTATCTCCTCGTCACCAACAACACAACTTCCTTGGAGGTTTTGAGTGACATTGTCGCTCTTGAGTGCTCATAAATTGGTTACCATTTTTATTCATAATTAGAAGTTAAATAAAGATTATAATAAATTAAACAAGTAAAGTAATTAAATAATAGAAATGACTAAATATAAATATGAAATAATTAAATAGAACAATAATAATAAAGACAATAAATATTTAACAAGGTTAGGATAATGACAACAAAGATTAGAAAGATTAGAGTGATTGGAGAAATTACATAGATTAAAAGCGATCTTGAAATTTGCTAGAAATTAGAAAATTAGAGAGAGAAAGAGAGAATTGTTGGACGTTGTGGTTTGAAGTGAATGATGTGAGAGTATTTGGAGGATTTTATTAGATACTTTTTAATTAAAAATATTTTTCTGGTCTCTAACCGGTCAAATGGGCAAAACATTTAACGTTTATAAATCGGGCTGGTAGCCATGGGTTCCACCTAACATTCAAAAAATAGAGCTGTAGAAAAGACCAGTTTTTTAAAAACTAGTCCTTGAACCGCCACTTAACCGGTGGTTCAACCAGCGCAACAACTAAACCGATGAACCAAGTATTTGCAATGGCTAGAAATCCAACTGTTGTATTGAATCATCTGTTAGTTCTAAAAAACAAGTCATTTTTAGTTATCTAAAAAATTTATAAATACGTTTCAGATTATCCATAAAAATAGAGACATTGTTGAGAACCACCGATTATATGGGGCTTTACTCGCTAAACCGCCCCTTATATCAATACTAGGACCTTCGAGCACGTGCTACGCACGAGCCATTGTTTCTTTTTTCTTACTTTTTTGTTTTCTCTTTTATTTTATTGTGTAGTTTTTTTTATGTTTTTTCTTATCTTTTCTTTTTCGTGCCCTAGTGGTTTTATTGTATTTTTTCTATAAAGAACAATAATATATTAAAATACTATATGAATATTATTATGATGGTTTTATTGTAGTTACATTTTATATTTTTCAACAACCCTATCTAATTGACCTAATTAAAATATTTTTTGTACAGAATAATAATACAATTTAAAATACTCTATTAATATTTTAATCTAGTTTTATTTGATCTATATTTCGAATAATCTACCAACCTTATCTAATTTAGGCCACGAAAATGATAATCATTTACTTTTTCTATCTATAAGAGTGTTTATATTAGTGACCTAACACTAATAATTATCCCTTTTTCATATTCTTAGTGATATAATTATTCTCTGTGTGTAAATTGATTTGAGAAAAAGGTCACTTATTTTGGTAGAGGGAGGTTCTGGTGCGTACAGCCCATTTCGTGCGTACATGCGTATATGAACCTCTCTGTGTAATTTAATGAGCCTCCGTGTCTTATTTTTTGAACCGCCTAAAATTTCAGAAATGAAGGTTCATAGTAGATATGTGGTTTAAAACATAAGACATGGAGGTTCATTAAAATACACAGAAAGGTTCATATACGCACGTACGCACGAAATGGGATGTACGCATATGATCATGTCCCTATTTTGGTATGCTATAATTTTTATGTCATTGTACTTCATGATATTAGATACCGTAATATATTTGTCTACTAATTCTCATTGTTTTCCTTGAATAGAACTACGAACATTCCAACAATCTATCTAATTTAGGCCAATAAAATGATAATCATTTACTTTTTATATGTATAGTTGTGTTTATATTAGTCAGTCAACATAATAATTTTTCTCTCCATATTGTTAGTGGTGTATTTAATCATGTTGTGTAAATTGAATTGAAACAAAGGTCACTTATTTTGGTCATCTTTTTTATTTTGATATCTTTGTAATTCATGATATTAGATAGTAGATACCGTAATATATTTGTCTACTCAATCTAATTGTTTTCCTCAAGTAAAACTTAGGAATCCGATTATTTGAATCTACAATATTACGTTGTACCATGTCGGTTGGTAAGAAGAAACATAGAAAAAAAACTACACAATAAAATAAAGGAAACAAACAAAAAATACAAAAAAAAAGAAACGATGGAAGATCCTAGTAAAAAGGCAAATGGATTTGTATTTTGGTGTACCCTATTCCCTAGTGCAGTGTGGGCACGACCCAGGTAGAGCAATTGAGTCAGTGCCTTGTCCATTGGTGGTTTGGAGCTCCAACGTTGTTTATTGTTTCAGACTTGTTCCTTGTTGTTGCGTTGTAGAGGAAGGAACTGAGTTGAGTATAATCTTGAGTGGTGTGTTTGTAGAAAATATATACACATCCTTGGTTAAGTATTGTGGAAGTTGAATAGTTTTTGAAACCCCATGGTTGAGATTTTTAATGGTGATTTCCCAAAAGCCATAGTTGAGACCTTTAATGGTTATATAGTGCATATGGCATTTAAGTTGACTGAGGATCATCATGGTTCAATTTATGTAAAGTTTTTCTTAATCGGTTTTCTTTATACTTTAATTATGATCTATGGTGAAGGACGTTTAAGTTGATTGTGGATTAGAATGGTTCGGTTATAATGAAACATATTAAGAAGATAGGGTTCTTCAATGGGGGTGAAAGGGAACAATAAAATTTAAAAATCTTACATAACATTTGATTACAAATTGTAATTTCTATTTATTGATTTGAAATCCTCTAATTTATATATATATATATCAAGATAAGATAAGATTAAGATTAAGATTTATATTCTTTTACTTTGAGGTCTTACTTATTAGTGTTTTTTAGAATTTAAATATTATCGCATAAAGTTGAAAGATATAATAACATAAATCAAACTTTGGCATATAGTGTTCATGTTTGCGAGTTATGGCATCATCAAGTCCTGTAACCCTCAAACATCACATATTAACCCAACTATTTGCAATCAAATTATAAATAGATATTGTATAATAGAAAATAGCATAGATTTGTGATCTATACCAAATCTCACCATCATTAATAATGTGATTTATGAAATTCATATGCACTACTTCAAAGTCTGCAATGTTCTTTGGTTAGTGAAAATCCCACAGTTAAAAGGAAATTCTTCTATACATCGAGTGCATGGTTATTAAAATCTAGATCCGGATCTTAAAATCTTACGATTTTACGATCCAACATTGATCTTTGATTCGGATCTATCATTAGAACCTATTCATGGTAAAATCTTACTTTGGATCTTATTGGATTCTCATAATATCAGTAGGATCTTACGATTTTATGATCCATGTACGATCCTAATGTTGATCTATGATGAGAAACTAGCGCCTATTGAAAGCCCATTTATTTCTCTTTTTTATCTTTTGCATGATCAAAATCACTCTATATGTACAACTCTCATACAGTACTAGATAAAAATCATAGAAATTTCACTCGTGTGCGCAACAGCTAAAACAACCATAAATGCGATTGTCTGTAACATTAAATCTCATCTAAAATTTCATGATCCAAAATTTAAATATAGTTTAGTGTACATGACTTGATATTCGAAGAATATTTATCGCTTTGAAGTAATGCTTGTAAATTTAATTTCTAGACTTCAAATTTAGTAGAATTTTTGTAGTACAATGTTTATAGATGAATATAAAATAGTCTTTTATTAATCTTTAAAATCTTACGATTCTACGATCCGATTTTACAATGCGATCCTAAGGGTTACTTGTGATCCAATCCTAAAATCTCGATTTTAATAACCTTGATCGAGTGTATCCGGAGTGGTTGGATGTCAGCATAATAGAGGTCTAATCGAGGTCAATCTATATGAAACAGAATACTTAAATCATAATATGGATAAGAAACAAAAATATGCATTACTCAACCAAAAGGGGAATTAAGAAACGTTGGTTTCTTTCTTACCTAATATAGATTCTCATATAATAACGGAAGGAAATAAATCTACAGTACGTTTTTGATCGAAGAAGATGAAAGTAGAGAGGGTAGTGAAAGTCGACGGAGAGGTGAATTTGGCTTTTCGAGAGGCTGAGAAAGCAAAATAAGTGTCATGGCCGATGAGTTCTGAGGCCGTACACTTATAGTGAGGATTGGACGAAGGAATGAGCTTATTAATCTGAAGGGTATTTAATGGATGAGAGGCAAACAAAAGGTTCAAGCTCCAGTTGTAACCGTGACTTTACTTACATGGGTATCTTGATGAGGGAGGCAATAAGGTTGCTCAATCAATTAGTAAGTTGGAAGGTCATAAGTCATAACTCATAAGTTATTGTATGTGAAGAATAAATTTGGATTGGGATAAATAAAAACTATATTATTATTGTTAAAATTAGAGAAATAAGAATGAGTCGATTTTATATTAATTTAATGCTTTAAAAACCCAACTTTATAAGTATTATTATGATGAAAATGAAAATCTTAAATTCATTATTTATTGATTTGAACCCCAAATCTTTATATGTATATATACAAATTAAGATTAAGATTTATGCTTTTTTTACTTTGAAGTCTTGCTTATTACTTTTTTTAGATTGATTATTAGTTATTAATTGAGTTATTGTAAAATTAGACAATTGAAAGTTTATGCTCAAAGTTTGTAAAATACAGCATCAACACTATGTTAGATACATATTCTGGATCACAGAATTTATTCAAACAACTTGAAGGATAATTAAAATTTAAACATTTTCTCACAAAGTTGAAAGATATAAAAACAGAAATCAAACTTTGGCATATAGTGTTCTTGTTTGCCGAGCTACTTCATCATCAAGTCTTGCAACCCTCAAACATCATATATTAACCCAACTATTTGAAATCAACTTATAAATAGATATTGTATAATAGAAAATAGCATAGATTTATGATCTATACCAGATCTCACCATCACTAACAATGTGATTTTTGAAATTCATATGCACTACGACAAAGTTTGCAATGTTCATTGGCTAGTGAAAATACCATAATTAAAAGGACATTCTTCTATACATCAAGTGTATCTAGAGTGGTTGGATGTCTACATAATAGAGGTCTAATCGAGGCCAATATGAAATAGAATACTTAAATCATAATAAGAATTACTCAACCAAAAGGAGAATTAAGAAACGTTGATTTCTTTCTTACCTGATATAGATTCTCATATAATAATGGAAGAAAATCAATATACGTAAGTTGTTGACCAAAGAAGATGGAATTAGGGGGGTGAAAGCCGGTGGAGAGGTGAATTTGGCTTTAGGAGAGGCGGAAAAAGCAAAAGAAGTGACATGGCCGATGAGTTCTTAGGTCGTACACTTATAGGGAGGATTGGACGAAGGAAGGACCTTATTAATCTAAAGGGTATTTAATGGATGGGAGACAAGAGAAAGGTTCAAGCTCACATTGTAACTGTGACTTTACTTACATGGATATCTTGATTATGGAGGCAATAAGGTTGCTCTCTCAATTAGTAAGTTGGAAGGTCATAAGTCATAACTCATAAGTTATGGTATGTGAAGCATAAATTTGGATTGGGATGAATAAAAACTATACTATTATTATTAAAATTAGAGAAATAAGAATGGGTTGATTTTATAGTAATTTATTGCATTAAAAACTCAACATTATTGATTTGAACCCCCCTAATATTTATATATATATTAAGATAAGATAAGATAAGATAAGATTAAGATATCTGCAAAATTCAATAGGAATATAGAGGTATTTATTGTTTCTTAAACCCCACATTTAATGATTTGAAGTACTCCTAATCTTTATATATACTAGGACCTTCGGGCCCGTGCTGCACACGAGCCGTTTTTTCTATTTTCGTATTTTTATTTGTTTCCTTTATTTTATTGTGTAGTTTTTTTCTATGTTTTTCTTATCTTATCTTTTTTTTTGTTCCCTAGTGGTTTTATTGTATTATTTTTTTCTATAAAGCATAATAATAAATTAAAATACTATATAAATATTATTGTGCTGGTTGTATTGTAGTTACATTTTGAATATTTCAACAATCATATCTAATTGACCTAATTAAAATATATTTTTGTACAAAATAATGATATAATTTAAAATACTCTATTAATATATTAATCTAGTTTTATTTGATCTATATTTTGAATAATCCACCAACCTTATCTAATTTAGACCATGAAAATGATAATCATTTACTTTTTATATGTATAATTGTGTTTATATTAGTCAGTCAACATAATAAATTTTTCTCTCCATATTGTTAGCGGTGTAGTTAATCTTGTTATGTATTGATTTGAAACAAAGGTCACTTATTTCGGTCGTCTTTTTATTTTAATATCTTTGTAGTTCATGATATTAGATATCGTAATATATTTGTCTACCCAATCTAATTATTTTCCTCAAATAAAACTTAGGATCCGTTTATTTGAGTCTACAATATTACGTTGTACCATGTCGGTTGGTAAGAAAAAACATAGAAAAAAACTACACAATAAAATAAAGAAAATAAATAAAAAATACGAAAAAAGAAAGAATGGAAGATCCTAATAAAAAGGCAAAAGGATTTGTATTTTGGTGTACCGTGTTCCCTAGTGCAGCGTGAGCACGACCAAGGTAGAATAATTGAGTCAGTGTCTTGTCCATTGGTGGTTGTGGAGCTCCAGCGCGGTTCATTGTTTCAGACTTATCCTTGTTGTTGCGTTGAGAGGAAGGAACTGAGATGACTATGATCTTGAGTGGTGTGTTTGTAGGGATATATATACACATCCGTGGTTTAGTATTGTGGAAGTTGAATAGTTTCTGAAACCCCATGGTTGAGATTTTTAATGGTGATTTCCCGAAAGCCATGGTTGAGACCTTTAATGGTTATTTAGGGCATATGACGTTTAAGTTGACTGAGGATCTCAATGGTTCAATTTATGTAATGTCTTTTTAATCGGTTTTCTTTTTACTTTAATGATGATTTATGGTGTAGGACGTTTAAGTTGATTGTGGATTGGAATGGTACATTTACAATGAAACACATTAAGAAGAATAGGGTTCTTCAATGGGGGTGGAAGGGAACAATAGAATTTAAAAATCTTAAATAACATTTGATGACAAATATAATTTCATATTTATTGATTTGAAATCCCCCTAATATATATATATATATATATATATATATTAAGATAAGATAAGATAAGATTAAGATTTATATTCTTTTACTGTGAGGTCTTACATATTAGTGTTTTTTGGATTCATTATTAGTTATTAATTGGGTTATTGTGAAAGGACAATTGAAAGTTAAGCTCAAAGTTTGTAAAATATAGCATCAACAATATATTAGAGAGAAATTCTGGATCTTAGAATTTTATTCCAACAACTTGAAGGATATTTAAATTTAAATATTATCTCATAAAGTTGAAAGATATAAAAACAGAAATCAAACTTTGGCATATATTGTTCTTGTTTGCCGAGCTACGTCATCATCAAGTCTTGTAACCCTCAAACATTACATATTAACCCAACTATTTGCAATCAACTTATAAATAGATATTGTATAATAGAAAATAGCATAGATTTGTGATCTATACCAGATCTCACCTTGATTACTAATGTGATTTTTGAAATTCATATGCACTACTTCAAAGTCTGCAATGTTCTTTGGCTAGTGAAAATCCCACAATTAAAAGGAAATTCTCCTATACATCAAGTGTATCTGGAGTGGTTGGATGTCTGCATAAAGAGGTCTAATCAAGGCCAATATGAAATAGAATACTTAAATCATAATCATGATAAGAAACACAAATAAGAATTACTCAACCAAAAGGAGAATTAAGAAACGTTGATTTCTTTCTTACCTGATATAGATTCTCATATAATAAAGGAAGGAAAGCAATCTACGGTAAGTTTTTTATCGAAGAAGATGAAAGTAGAGGGGGTGGTGAAAGCCGATGGAGAGGTTAATTTGGCTTTTCGAGAGGCTGAGAAAGCAAAAGAAGTGCCATGACCGATGAGTTCTGAGGTCGTACACTCATAGTGAGGACTGGACAAAGGAATGAGCTTATTAATCTAAAGGGTATTTAGTAGATGAGAGGCAAGCGAAAGGTTCAAGCTCCCGTTGTAATCGTGACTTTACTTACAAGGGTATCTTGATGAGGGATGCAATAAGGTTGCACAATCAATTAGTAAGTTGGAAGGTCATAAGTCATAACTCATAAGTTATGGTATGTGAAGCATAAATTTGGATTGGGATAAATAAAAACTATATTTTTACTATTAAATTATAGAAATAAGAATGAGTTGATTTTATAGTAATTTATTGTTTCAAAAACTCAACATTATTGATTTGAACCCCCTAATCTTTATATATTTTAAGATAAGATAAGATTAAGATATTTGCAAAATTCAATAGGAATAAAAGGGAATTTATTGTTTCTTACCCCCCCATATTTACTGATTTGAAGTACCCCTAATCTTTATATATACTAGGACCTTAGGGACCGTGCTACGCACGAGCCATTTTTGTCATTTTTCGTATATTTTGTCATTTTTTTTTCATTTTATTAGATGTTGTATCAATGTGGTCTTAAATTTTATTTTTTGTAGCTAAAATGTGGTCTTAATCTTATATATAGTTCTTCTCAAGACTAAAACTGCTTAAGCAATTGAATGAAGAGTTTTCCCTCAAATCATGTTCAATGTTATGCACAAGGTACATTCAGAAATCTTAAGCAATTGAATGAAGAGATTTTGTCCCTTCCTTGACTCATCTTCAACATACACGGCTTGCTTAGTTTGAGAAGAAAATATCAACGGGTCATCCTGCAGCGATTTACCCGTATGCATCAAAATGGAAAAGTTGACACATGCTCCTCCATCGTCGTAAGTCTTCAAACCTCTTTCTAAATGGACTCATAAAGATGCATAAGTCATTAGACTGCATAGAGAACTGAAAAATACAGCAAAAATTGTATAAGTAAAGCTGCATATTTTGGTGCATCCAAAAATAGCAAGATTATGACCTCAATATGTTCAAATACGCACTGCGTACATAAAGATGCAAAGAAGCATAGTTTTCCACGAATCAAATACGCACACATTCAAACAGTAAGATTCAGCCAACAACTCTTCTTTATTTAATTTATATGCAGAAAAGGAATAGCTACAACAGTAAACACTTGTCAAGAAATCAGATGTAAAGGAAAGGAAAGTAAAGCTAAAATAGTAAATAGCATTAAACAACATTCATTGAACCAAACAATAGTAAACGACAGTAAGCTGCAATAGCCCTTCCAACTGATTGGAGTGAGGATTCAGGAGCTGTAACTCAGAAACTAACCCCAAATTACCAGGAATTTTGACACCAAGTGAGTTCTCATAAGCTGTAAAAACCCTCAATTTGGTCAAATTACCAACCCATAGTGGGGTTGAGTCATTCAAGTGGTGCAAATCACTCAATTCCGACATACTCTGGAGCTCATCACGAATACCCACCCGGTAATTATCAGAAAGAATCAAGGAAAATTTAAGCTTGAGATGGTCTACAACACTGCACAAATGATATAAGAAAAGTTTAGACCTTATTCTTCTTTTATATCACGCTAAAGCTTAGTAGGAGCAATTAGAAAAATAGTGCTCTTTGATTAAGGAAAGTTTAAGGTGTCCAACATCTGAATTATTACCTTGGATACATGAATTTGGTAGGTTCAGATTCCTCCAAAAACTCTTTCAACATCCTTGGATGATATTCAAAGTCCATTTTCTTCACCAGTTGAGTAGAAGGTTCTCTCTCAAACTTGGACAAACCTTTGAAGCATGGATCCGCAAGAGCCTGGATTCAAGCAAAAGCATTCCCTATCAGAAAACATTGTATCTACTTAGCATGATATTTGTGCAGCATTTAATTTGCAACTTTTACCTCCTTTGCAGTGGGCCTGTCCTTTGGCTCGAATGCTAACATTCACTCCAACAACAGAGAAAAAACTAAAAGAGGACGAAGTGTTGAATTCGAGCAATTAGGGCCATCTGCAAATCACATAAAACATTAAACAAATTCAGCAAATTGAATCATACCAATATCCAATGTTAGCGAAATGTGAAAGGAATGTATTTACCTCATGGTGAGCAGATAATCGGAGACCCGTAAGAATTATAACGCCAGAAATCTATTTTTGCAATAATACTTGCTTTTCAACCAGGATAAAAAATCAGATGCTAGTTTGCATATGTTCACTAAAAGTCAATTTTATACATTTCGTCTCCTTCTTATGTCCATATAATTGATGCTAATAAGTAATAACAATTAAGGTAGCTTGGTTGGCTTGTGGCTTGGCTTATTGGCTTCCACATTCCTGTATGAAGTAATCATAATTTCGAGAAGACGTATTATTATAATATTTATGTTATAGAATATACATCCTTTTGTTTAGAATAACAATAATAATAATAATAACTATATAACACTTACCTTTCATACAGATTTCAGGTCCCTGAAGGTTATCTCTCTGAAATTGTTCAATATGAAAATCTTGTTGTAAGGAACCAAAAGAAACCAGAAAGAAATTTGTAAATCCACACATCATTTGAGAAGCAAACCAAAGAGCCTTATAACCAGAAGCATAAGAATAGTGCAGAAGACACTACCGTCATAGCGCTCAGACTGTTCAGTAAGAACGGTCAAATAAATGCGACTCTCTTGCTCCTACTATTCCGACATTGAAAGAGAACATCTATTCCATGTAAGAGAACTCCAAGGTATTTACAGCTTGGGATGAATGGGAACTTCAAGGTATTCAGGGGAGGCGGACCAACTACCATTGAATTTACGGGAGAACAATAATGGTGAACTTAAATATCCAAAATAACTTGGTTCTCGCAAAACATGACCTAAAATCAACACACAAATAAAGCAACAAAAACTTAAATAACTTGTTACCATTGATTCAAACATAGTAATTTCTCAAGAATTGCCTCCCACAATGACAGTATAATAGACTAAACTGGATGTCAATTAGTTTTATTTCCTACATTCTGATTGCTGGTTTGAGAAGATAAATACGAAAATCATCAAAGTGACTAAAATACCTTAGATCTCCATAAAACCGTAAATCCGGAAGAAGATACAATGTAATGAAACTTGAAATTCGAACTTCATTAAGAGGTGAAAGAGATTTACGGATAATCACGTAGCTATCAAGATATTGTAGAATCCTAGATACTCAACTGATCATGTACTTGCGATTTGCTAACCTAAATAGCGTTTGAGATGGTAAGAATTCAAGGCTGGCGTACCTCAAGTTTGCCTTTGCGGTGGAATTCGACTTCTAGGAGGAAGAAGACGAAACCTAAATAGCATACCAGATCAGAATCAACGATTGTCCGTGTTCATCTTGATCCATCCTCCTTCAAGCGGATCCCAAGCAATGCTTCTGAAAATCCAGGTGGTACCAAATCGATCATTCTTTGAGCAAATCGAGCGTTGTTTTGGAGGATTTCTCAGGATCGAGAACCTAAATAGCGTTTGAGATGGCAAGAATTCAAGGTTGGCGTACCTCAAGTTTGCCTTTGCGGTGGAATTTGACTTCTAGGAGGAAGAAGACGAAACCTAAATAGCGTTCCAGATCAGAATCAACGATTGTCCGTGTTCATCTTGATCCATCCTCCTTCAAGCGGCTCCCAAGCGATGCTTCAAAAAACCCAGGTGGTACCAAATCGATCATTCTTTGAGTAAATCGAGTGTTGTCTTGGAGGATTTCTCATGATCGAGATGGTCTTGCTGGGAACGCTTGGAATTGAACGGAGAAAGAATGATTTAATGGAGTCAATAGAAGCTGGGTAACGTTTGGAATATAGAGGAAGGATTAGAAACACATTGAGATATATTTAATGGCAACTCTAAATTCACATTTACTTTTTCAAAGTTCCCCTAATCTTTATATGTATTAAGATTAAGATTAAGATTAAGATAAGATAAGATTAAGATATTTGCAAAATTCAATAGGAATAAAAGGGTATTTATTGTTTCTTGACCCCCATATTTAGTGATTTGAAGTACCCCTAATCTTTATATATACTAGTGGTGGCATGCCCATGCTACGCACGAGCTAATTTGTCTTTCTTTTTTTTAAAGGAAAATTACTTTTATTCAAGAGTTGTGTGCTTTGCACTTGTGTTTGGGTTGTTGGATCTTTGTATAGGTGAAAACATATAATTGAGGCGGCATTCTCCTTAGAAATTAATAGAATAATTTGTTGCTTTAAAATACAATGTGCAATGTCGATCAAGCACATACTTGCAATTGAAGCTTTTTTAATTACGTAACTTGTGTGACCATGTGTGATACTTCATGGATTATTGTACATTACATTATTTTTGATTAGGTATGTAACCTTTGGTCGTTATTGTTTGAGCCTATTTTTAAAGTTTTAAATTCCATTTCATCCACTATATTAACTAACATCGTAAAATGACAACAAACTACATACACATATTAAGAATTGAAGGTAATAGAAAAGATGGAAGAAAACATGCAAACGAATAGAAATTTATAGGAATAAATTGACATTAAGTTTGACTTCGCTTTGATATTGATCATCTTTTCCCAATCATAAAACCACTCAATTTTTTTTATTCGTATGCATAGATTTGTGGTGATGGGCGCTCTTATGGGACTGCATGCGTGCATTCATTTCTGTATTTATAAAGTGATAGAGGTTATGCTTTGACTTCTGCAAAGAAGGGTCAGAATATAAAAAGAGAAAAGTTTTAAGGCGGTTTTGAGAATGAGAATATTTAATTGTACTAAACGATATGAAATGAATTACGTGGAGTCTTGGAATTCAAAGAGACATGAAGTTAAATTTAATTAATTGACTATTTATCTTCCATAATCAAGTAGAGGGTTAATACAACTTCTATTTTATTTGAGAGTTTTTCGTTTTTCTTGCGCATTTATTTCAAAAATGATCAATAATGAAAATAAGGGTATTTTGAGAAATATGCTTAAAAACTCAACTTTATAAGGATTATGATATGATATGATGTATAGGTTCATGGTGATGGGCTCTCTTATAGGACTGTATGTGTGTGTTCATTTATTTATTTATAGAGCATTGGAGGTGAAGCTTTGACTTGTGCAAAGAAGGGTCGGAACATAGAAAGAGCAAAAGTTCAACGCGGTTTCAGAATAAGAAAAGACTTTTATTTAATAGTAATAAAGGATAAGAAGTGAATTATGTGGACTCTTGGAATTGAAAGGGACGCGAAGTTTAATTTACTTAATTTTACTATTTATCTTTCCTAATTGTGTAGAAGGATAATGCAATTTTCATTTTATGTGAGAGATTCTTGGTGATGGCCGCTCTTATGCGACTGCATGCGTGCATTCACTTCTGTATTTATAGAGTGATAGAGGTTATGCTTTGACTTCTGCAAAGAAGGGTCGGAATATAAAAAGAGAAAAGGTTTAAGGCAGTTTTGAGAATGATAATATTTAATTGTACTAAAGGATATGAAATGAATTACGTGGAGTCTTGGAATTCAAAGAGACATGAAGTTAAATTTAATTAATCTGACTATTTATCTTCGATAATCAAGTAGAGGGTTAATACAACTTCTATTTTATTTGAGAATTTTTTGTTTTTCTTTCGCATTATTTCAAACATGATCAATAATGAAATAAGGGTATGCTTAAAAAATGTGCTTAAAAAAACTCAACTTTATAAGGATTATGATATGATATGATGTATAGATTCATGGTGATGGGCTCTCTTATAGGACTGTATGTGTGTGTTCATTTATTTATTTATAAAGAAATGGAGGTGATGCTTTGACTTGTGCAAAGAAGTGTCGAACATAGAAAGAGCAAAGGTTCAATGCGGTTTCAGAATAAGAAAAGATTTTTATTTAATAGTAATAAAGGATAAGAAGTGAATTATGTGGACTCTTGGAATTCAAAGGGATGCGGAACTTAATTTACTTAATTTGACTATTTATCTTTCTTAATGGAGTAGAAGGCTAATGCAATTTTCATTTTATGTGAGAGATTTTAGTTTTTCTTTCACACTTATTTCCAAAAAGATGATTAAAGAAAATAAGGGTAACTGAGGAAATTTAAACAAAACCCAAGTTGAGTTTGAAGGCATACTTCTCAAATCGATTTAGATCTAAGAAGAAAATCGAGTTTCTAATGTAGAGGATCCCGTATGTGGGCAACTACAGAGCATACTTCTCAAAAGAGAGGAAGAGAGAGGAAGAGAGATGAAGAGAGGAAGATATTCTTGCACAATGGAGAATGTCTCTATTTATAGGATAAGAAGAAGGGATTGGGCTATTGGGCTAATCAAATTGCGCCGAACAAATTGGATCGAGTAATAGAAATTCTAGAGGTTAATGATGCCAAACAATAAGGAGGGTATTAATGATGTCAATGCTATATTTAAAGGTAAGGGAAATTAAAAATGGGTGAAAATGGGTCTTAAATGGAGGAGTGATGAAAATGCAAATTTATATTTAAGATTTCAAAGTCCCCCTAATCTTTATATGTATTAAGACTAGGACCTTAGGGCCCGTGCGTAACATGGACCATTTTTTTCATTATTTGTATATATTTGTCGTTTTTTATGTGTTTTCCATTTTATGTAATCTACCAACTTTATGTCATTACGTTCATGTAACTTGATTCCATTATCTTTTTTGTACATTTTTTAAATTATTCACGTAACAGCAATAACTCTGCCATTCCTTCATATTTTTTGTGCTTTGATTATTCTTGTTGCGTGCATTGGTTTGATTCATTGTTTCTTTTTTTAATCATTTTTCACGTTTTTTTACTACATGCTATTTCGATACTGTAATATATTTGTTTACTAATTCTCATTATTTTCGGCCAATAAAATTACGTACATTCTATCCATCCTCTCCAATTTCTCCAACAGATTGATAACATTTTCCTTATTTTAATTGTTTTTATATTATTCAATTTTCCCTTTGTTTCCTTTATTTTATTGTGTTATTTTTTCTATGTTTTTCCTTACATTTTCTTTTTCGTGCCCTAGTGGTTTTATTGTATTGTTATTTTCTATAAAAATAATAATAGATTAAAATACTATATGATTATTATTATTCTTGTTTTAGTGTAGTTACAATTTGAATTTTCCAACAACCCTATCAAATTGACCTAATTAACATGTTTTCTATAAAGAATAATAATACAATTTAAAATATTATACTAATATTTTTAATCTACCTTTATTCAATCTACATTTCCAATAATCCACTAACCTTATGTAATTAAGGCTATGAAAATGAGAATCATTTACTTTGTCTATATATTAGAGTGTTTATATTAGTCATGCAACACTATAAATGTCCCTTTTTTGTCATATTCTTAGTGGTGTAATTTTTCTTGTCGTGTACATTGATTTGAGACAAAGATCACTTTGTTTGGTATTTTATAAATTGTTATGTCGTTGTACTACACGATATTTAAATGCCGTAATATACTTGTCTAGTAATTCTCATTGTTTTCCTTGAATAAAACTTACAAACATTCTAGCCACCCTATCTAATTTAGGCTAATAAAATGATAATCATTTACTTTTTTATATGTAAAAGTGTGTTTGTATTAGTCATTCAACATAGTAAAAATAATCATATTGTTAATGGTGTAGTTATTCTCGTTGTGTAAGTTGATTTGAAACACAAGTCACTTATTATGTTTGTATTTTTATTTTGTTATCTTTGTAGTTCATGATATTAGATATATTTATATATTTGTTTACTCAATCTAATTTTTTTCCTCGAATAAAACTTACAAATCCGTTTATTTGAAACTAGAATATTATGGTGTACCATGTTGGTGACTATTTTTAAAATTGTGCATGAATAATTTTCTATTGCCTTTTTTGCTAATTTTTATTTCCCCTCTAAATCCCATTGTCATTTTGTCATTGACTTTGTACTTCATCCATTTGTTTAGTATTGAATCCTAGACTAAAATAATCATGGTTATATTTTTTATTTATTTATATATTTTCCCTTTTTCCCCTTTATGTAAAGTCTGTTGATGTCTTTATATATTTTATTTCGTTATATTTTCCTTTTTACTAATTTATTATTTCTTTTTACTTTTGTTTCCTTTGTCGTTGTTTATTGTTTTTGTCTCCTGTGTTTGTTGTTTTCCGGTTTTGTTTTGTTGAGCTTTTACTCCAAAACACTCTACATCACTTCAAACTTGAAATACAGCTACGCTTGTTTCTATGTTTTTTTTGGGTTGCAGTATGTTTCATTTTTCTTTTCTTTATCTTCTCTTTATCTTCTCCTTATGTTCTTCCTCTTAATTTCCACTTTCCTTCTCCAATTTCGGTTCCCGTTTCTTGAAGATTT
This sequence comes from Phyllobates terribilis, assembly GCF_046119375.1. NCBI lineage: Eukaryota > Metazoa > Chordata > Amphibia > Anura > Dendrobatidae > Phyllobates > Phyllobates terribilis. The sequence continues at coordinate 37,643 of NW_027366717.1, read as the reverse complement.
ACCTTGCTGGATATCGCGTTTTGATTTTCTTAGTCCCTAAAACCTCAGCCTCTCTATGTCGGAGGTACGTCCTGTTGCTTGTGTGTTTACACTTGCCTGATTTAACTTGGATTCAGTACCTCCTTCTTATTCTTAGCCATGTCCGATGTTTATCTATTTCTCCTTCATTTTTTGTTTGCTTGTTGTTCTCCACCACCCTCTTAGATGTAAGTATTAAGGCCATTTAAACATGCTATTATTTAACCTAAGTTTAGCATTATCCCTGATTTTAGCCGTATGTTTGTAGTGAATTTATTCTGTTTGTTGTTTTTAGATTAAAACATTTTCTTTCTATAACTGGTTCTTGTGTTTTGTTTCCTTTTTTCCATGTCTGTTCCTTTCATTTTCTTGTGCATGTAATTTGTTTGATGAAAGCCCCCAAAGAGGTTCTACTAAAATTGAATTTCAATTGTTGTTTTAATTCCTTATTACAAATTGTTTATGCATCTCATGAGAATCTTTGTACTGATTTTACTTAATATAACCCAGTTCCGCCGGCTGTTTGTTTAAGTGATGTATTTTTGTGTATTTTGCTTTGTCTGCTATACAGAGTAAAAATTCGCTCAAACAATGCCCTGACTGATACAACCACATAATAGATAGAAATGAACCACACAGAAAAATAAAAATAAAAACAAAACAAAGCCAGAATATACAAACAAAAGAGGGGACAAACTACACACTTTCGAACAATTGCGGGAACACAGGTTCGACAAATTACAACAGAAATTGGGCAAAAAGAAATAGCCAAACTGAGAGAGGAATCAGGATGTAGATCATTCAAATAATGGAGGATGAAAAATAACAGAGGAAAGGACGAAGACCTACCTGAATTCAGAGATGACAATTTCAGACACACCGAAGGAGGAACTGGACTGCACAATTCGATGGAATTTTGCAATACCGCACATCGTCAAGCCAATATATAGGCGACTCAGACGGATTGAGGAAGAAGAGGATAAGAATGGCTGGGAATTAATGGCAATGAGGAGGCCGAAAACAAAACCGCAAGTCAAACGGATAACGCATCGGAAATTAATGACAAGGAGGAGGAATGAATTGAAGGCAAAATGCTTGAACATGAATGATAACGCTTTATTCAAAGGTAAGGGAAATTAATGGCAAGGAGGAGGAAGGAATTGAAGGCAAAATGCTTGAACATGAATGAAAACGCTTTATTCAAAGGTAAATTTACATTTAGTTGAAACAGGTCAAAATACTTGAAACGGGTTAAAAGGGTTGAAAAGGGGTCTTCAATGGAGAAATTATGGAAATGCAAATTTACATTTAGTGTTTAGAAGTCCCCCTAACCTTTATATGTTTAAGAATAGTGATGGCATGCCCATGCGTAGCTATTGTGTCTTTCCTTTTTTAAGGAAAATTACTCTTACTGAAGAGTTGTGTGCTTCGCATGGGCTTGTGTTTGGGTTAATTAAGGCGGCATTCTCCTTAAATTAATAGAATAATTTGTTGCTTTAACATACAATGTGCATTGTCGGTCAAGCACATACTTGCAATTGAAGCTTTTTTTTATTATGGAACTTGTGTGACCATGTGTGATACTCCATGGATTATTGTACATTACATTTTTTTTTATTAGGTATGTAACCTTTCGTTGTTATTATTTGAGCCTATTTTTTAAAGTTTTAGATTCCATTTCATCCACTATATTAACTAAAATCGTAAAACGACAACAAACTATATACACATATTAAGAATTGAAGGTAATAGAAAAGATGAAAGAAAACATGCAAAAGAATAAAAAATTATAGAAATAAATTGACATTAAGTTTGACTTCGCTTTGATATTGATCATCTTTTCCCAATCATCAAACCACTCAATTTTTGTATTGGTATATATAGATTCATGGTGATGACCGCTCTTATGGGATTGCATGCGTGCATTCATTTCTATATTTATAGAGTGATATAGGTTATGCTTTGACTTCTGCAAAGAAGGGTCGGAACATAAAAAGAGAAAAGGTTTAAGGCGGTTTTGAGAATGAGAATATTTAATTGTACTAAAGGATATGAAACGAATTACGTGGAGTCTTGGAATTCAAAGAGACATGAAGTTAAATTTAATTAATTTGACTATTTATCTTCCATAATCAAGTAGAGGGTTAATACAACTTCTATTTTATTTAAGAGTTTTTTCGTTTTTCTTTCGCAATTATTTAAAAAATGATTAATAATGAAAATAAGGGTATGTTGAGAAGTATGCTTAAAAAAACTCAACTTTATAAGGATTATGATATGATATGATGTATAGATTCATGGTGATGGGATCTCTTATAGGATTGTATGTGTGTGTTCATTTATTTATTTATAGAGCAATGGAGGTGATGCTTTGACTTGTGCAAAGAAGGGTCAGAACATAGAAAGAGCAAAGGTTCAATGCGGTTTCATAATAAGAAAGGATTTTTATTTAATAGTAATAAAGGATAAGAAGTGAATTATGTGGACCCTTGGAATTCAAAGGGACGCGAAGCTTAATTTACTTAATTTGACTATTTATCTTTCCTAATTGAGTAGAAAGCTAATGAAATTTTCATTTTATGTGAGAGATTTTAGTTTTTCTTTCACACTTATTTCCAAAAAGATTATTAAAGAAAATCAGGGCAACTGGGGAAATTTAAACAAAACCCAAGCTGAATTTGAGGGCATACTTCTCAAATCGATTTAGATCTAAGAAGAAAATCGAGTTTCTGATATAGAGGATTCCGTATGTGGACAACTACAGAGCATACTTCTCAAAAGAGAGGAAGAGAGAGGAAGAGAGGAAGATATTCTTGAAAAATGGAGAATGTCTCTATTTATAGGTTAAGGAGGAGGGAATGGACTATTGGGCTAACCAAATTGGGCCGAACACATTAGGCCAACAACAATAGAATGTGGCTTTGTGTTGGATTTGTGTAATTAAATGTGGCCTTCTACAAATTAAATGTGTATTAGGATCACATTTAGTATTTTTTACATCCCCTAAGATTATAGTATATTAGATTAGATAGCTTAAGACTAGTACTTGCTTTCCCGTGCTACGCACGGGCCTTTTTACCTAATGCAACATTTGATTCCATTTTTTATTGTTATCGTTATTTTAAGTTTCAATTGCGTGCATCATTGACACCTTTTCTCGTTTGCTCTGTCCAATTTTGACTATGTTTTACGTAATTTACATATTGGTATAGCAATGGAAGTGAGTAGCAAAACTACACTGTTGTTTTAGATCTTATAAAGACAGGCAGACAATAAAAGGTGATCCATAATGGTTATACGTTTATTGTTTTATTCTCCGTTCAATTGGAGAAGGAATTGGTTGGGGGCTGAGAGAGATTGAAAATAGTTAATGAAGACTGAGAAGAGTGGGGAAAAAACTCCCAATCTAATATACATACAAAGTAGTATTTTTTGGTTCCTTCCTTGGACATAAAAAGCAACCACCCAGAGTGTATACACTATTATCCTTCAACCAATGTTCCCTCTACTCAGATTCAATGAGTCGTATAACTCACATATATGATATCTAAGTGATCATCTCCATTTGCATACAACCTATGTGCATGGGTTGTTTATTGTGGCCTTCTCCCTGAACATATCTTCACATTGCCTATGCACACATACTTTTGATCAGTCCACTTTATTTTTAATTTTTTCCTTTGTTCATTTGTTTAGTGTCTCTTTTCATTGTGGTATACAAATTTTTTGTTTTCCCTTTTATTGTTAGAGTAATTTTGTACCTGTGTGTTTTGGAGTAAGTTGTTGAAAGCTTCCTTGAAGACGATATTCCTTGTTTTGTTTTTCCGTTGGTTCTCATTTGGCATTAGAAGTATCGGAATATCAAAATAAGAGGGACTGATTTAGTCTAACAATATTGAAAAAAAATAGGAAAAATAGTAGGTGAATCAAACAGGAATCAATAAAAGACTCAAGAAAATATCGAAATCAATTAAAAAAAACTTACCATAACTTTAAACAGGATTCTGAATGTGCATTCCAAGGAGGGAATGACTGGAACGAGTAGAACATCTTCTCCACAAAAAGGAGTCCTTAGGTGTTCTGCAAGTAGTGTCTCCACAATGGTCTGATCTGAAATCCCAACTTCATCAAAAATCAGTTATTCAAAGTGAACAATTTTTTAAATGTAAGACATGGTTGAAACAGTATATATACATTGTCTTCAACCCCGACATCCCACAAGGTGAAGCTAATGTTCTTGTATTCCACAGTCTACACATTGAACCTTGTACAAACACAGAACTGAGTGATCGTCTTTGGAATGAACACAGTTGTATGCATTATTTGGAAACGGTGAAGTAAACTTACCAATAGTCTGAACGCTATAACCTTTAGGACCGCTTCTTTATCTTCTGCATAGCTGAACCATTTGTATCATCTCTATTTATCCTACTCCTTTGTATATTATATGTAATGGAATTATGCACGTCTTTCTAGTATCTAAACCATTCACTTTGAATTGATAAACATAATCTGGATCATAAGTTGCAGGGCTACCTTGAACGGAACCATTCTTGGAATTATAAGAATGTATAAACTAATCAGTGTTGTGTACACAAAATGTGACAGTCAAAAGAATGAAATGTGAAACTTATATCATCTTCATAATGAGGAGCAGTAGGGAGTGACACACTTTAATCAAACCTATGAACACAAATAATGAGATAGAATGTGTTTTAGCTAACCTGTTGCATCCAGGGTGAATATTCAAGATTGATAGTATGTCTATATCACTGTAGTTCAAACAGGGTGAATCACCGAGCAATACCAAAATGGAGAAAGCGAGTACTGTAATTGGAATAAAATCCTCTAAGCTGCATATATACAATAATCATAGCTCATCAACCATGTTGAAGTAAAGTAAGGGTCAGCTTGAAAACTATCATCAAAATTTGGAAATTGCATAAGATCAAGACATAGTTTAATTATCCATATTGTTTTTTGTTGTATACTTCTGATGTTCATCCCAAGTAAAGATATGTAAATAAATTCAACCAAAACTGTCATATAACCAGTAAGTACATTAAACACTCTAAAAACTCTAAACCAACACTTGAACGTTGTTCCTTGCTAGACTCAAAGTGTAATTAGCCAAAGTGTCAACAATATCCATCCTTATTCAAAGTGAACAGTTTTTTAAATATAAGACATGGTTGAAACAGTATATATGCATTGTCTTCACCCCAAAAATCCCGCATGATGAAGATAATGTTCTTGTATTCCACAATCTACACGTGGAACCTTGTACAAACACAGAAATGAGTGCTCATCTTTGGAATGAACACGGTTTTATGCACTATTTGGAAACAGAGAAGTAAACTTACCAATAGTTAGAATGGTAGTGACAATCTCAATGACGATGGCGGCTGTGTAGATCAATCCAGTTGTCGTCCATCAATTTATAGCATCGGAAATCAATTGGGAACAAGGGACGACCAGTTGTAACAGATGTAGTTAAGGAGGAATTCAATGGAAAAATAATGTGTTTGACTCAAGGTTATTAAAATCGGGATTTTAGGATCGGATCACAAGTAACCCTTAGGATTGGATCGTAAAATCGAATCGTAGAATCGTAAGATTTTAAAGATTAATAAAAGACTATTTTATATTCATCTATAAACATTGTACTACAAAATTCTACTAAAATTTGAAGTCTAAAAATTAAATCTACAAGCATTACTTCAAAGCGATAAATATTCTTCGAATATCAATTCATGTACACTAAACTATATTTAGAATTTTGGATTCAGGAAATTTATAGATAGGAATATAGAATTTTGGATTCAGGAAATTTATAGATAGGACTTAATGTTATAGACAATAGCATTTAGGTTGTTTTAACTCTTGCGCACACATGAGTAAAATTTCTATGATTTTTATCTAAGACTGTATGAGAGATGTACATATAGAGTGATTTTAATCACACAAAAGATAAAATGTGAAATAATTGAGCTTTCAAATAGGCGTTAGTGTCTCATTATAGTTCAATGTTAGGATCGTACATGGATCGTAAAATCGTAAGATCCTACTGGATATTATGAGATCCAATAAGATCGAAAGTAAGATTTTAACATGAATAGATTCTAATGATAGATCCGGATCAAAGATCAATGGTGGATCGTAAAATCATAAGATTTAAGATCCGGATCTAGATTTTAATAACCATGTTTGACTGCTTGAGGAAACACCCAATTAATTCAAGGTGCGAAACGCTGAAGTTGGAAAGGAATGAATGTGGATTTTGACCGGAGAAGGAAACGGTGACAACGACTCACCTAAGAAATTGAAGATGATGAAGAAATGGGCCTATACAAAATGATAGACTATAATGAAGAAATCTTGGCCCGTCCAAAACATAGATGAGGAACAAACAATAATCTTGGCACGTCTAAAACGTAGATGAGGAACAAAATATGTGGGCCCATATTTAAATATAAGAGAACCAGGCCCGTCCAAAGCGTATGTATGATTGGGCCTATTCTACTTCCTTTACAAATGAAATGTGGGCCTTTTACACGAAAAAACACTACCAACAAAAATCTGGGGCGAGTAAACATGGCTTAGCAAAGTAATTAGGATATAATTAATGTGTAGTAGAATGAATTTTACTTTTTTTTTTGCATCCCCTAAGATTATGATATATTAGATTAAGACTAGAATCCTGTTGCCCGTTATATATGTCAATATTTTATCTTAGGATGAGTTTAATTTATATTTCACGTAGATGTAATTCTAGTTTGTTTCATACAATGTTAAATGGGTCTAATATTAATACTATAAATATATTAATGTAGGTCTAATTCTAATTTATTTTTTTGCAATTTTAAATAGGCCTAATTATAATATTATAATCATATATTTATTGTACACACATACATCTATTTATATTATATAATATACTCTCATATCATATGATTAATTGATATATATATCTTGTATGAGATAGCTACGAATAATTAGACGTTCCAAATATTTGAGGCTCAAATATTTCGATGATTAAATTATCCATTGAGCTTATTCTTTTTGGTGGGCTTAGGTGGATGACACAAATAAGAATCAATTAATTTTGATTTTGATTATTAGTCATTAGTAGTCATTATAATGTATTTAGTATTTTTTAGCACACCCAATTTTATAATATATCTAAAAATGGTGTCCTAAAGTACACTGAATGCCCTTCATTACATTCGAACTTCCACATAGTAAATTTCTTATATTGCGAAACAAGAATGTTGGATACATGTAGATATGTGTATCGTAAACCATTTCTATGACATTATCAATGACACATGCTTTTACGACACACCATACGTTTTTATCTTTTATCGTTTGAGAAAATAAATATCCGTGAACTGAACTCATTTAATAAATATATTTATTATACTACGTACATGATTTTTCGTAAACAACTTTAAGAGATTATTTTTCAAGAAGAAAACTTGAATTTTAAAAAAAATTGCATACTTGGTAGAAAGTTTACTTGAAGTATGGTCAAACCAACTTTACAACCGTGACAATTAATTGGGCAAGAGGAACCTTTGATTTATTAAAAGAATGTATGTTATAGATTAGGTTTGATAATTAGTTTTATAGATTTGATTAAATTTGATAATATATAACTAACATAATTGTATGATTGTTTTAATTCATCTTATCTTTTGGATACATGTAGATATGTGCAGTGTAAACCATTTCTATGACATTATCAGATGAATACTTCTTTCTACACCGCTAAATATTCTAAAGGTGGATAAAGCTCAATCCGTCGATGCAATTAACTACATTATAGGAATCTGAAAATAAGTTGTCAATTCTATGATCATGATAAGCATTTCTCGTACTTATGTATATAAAGAACGATAGATAGGTACTTAGACTATCCACAACGGATGCCGGCATCGAGGGCGGCGTAACCACGCCGTTGCGGCAGTCCTCCAACGGCAGCTCCACGTCGGGGCAAGGAGGGATTTTGGGAACGACTCGTCGCCGAACGCCGCATGGAGGGAGGAAAGAGACCTGCTACTTGCAGGTTCTGGGGCTGCCACGTGGCAGCCCCGTATTTGGTCTAGTGAATTAGTTTTTATCTTTATGAGAATTTAAAGGAACTGCCACGTGGCAGCCCCTGATTGGTCAATGAGTACTAATTAATTAATTCATTTTTATAGTGAATATTTATTAAAATGTCTATAATTTAAAAAATAAAAATGATAAAAATAAATAAAAATTATCAACGGTTCTATTTTTCCGAACTCTATAAATAGAAATCAATATTGCCTATGTTTGGAGCATCCTAACTCAAGAGGGTGGTTCTGGTGCGTACAAGTCATTTCGTGCATATATGCGTACATGAATCTTTTTGTGTAACTTAATGAACCTCCATGTCTTATTTTTTGAACCACATATCTGTTATGAACCCCCATTTCTAGAATTTTCTATGGTTCAAAAAATAAGACATGGAGGTTCATTAAATTTTGGGTTCATAACAGATATGTTGTTCAAAACATAAGACATGGAGGTTCATTAAATTACATAAAAAGGTTCATGTACGCACGTACGTACGAAATGATTTGTACGCATATGATCCTGAACCCCTAACTCAATGTCGTTATTTAAATTATTTTAATAGTAAAATTCTTTTTAATGAAGTATATAATAGTTAAATTTATAATTTAACCCTATATTAAAAATTAAAATTAATAAATTAACCAATGTATTATTTTAATGGTGAAAAACTAAAAAAAATATTTGGGACACGATGCCTCTAGGTGACACGGACATCGTCCGAAAAAGCACCTCCATGCCTAGACTACCCACGGCACCGATATTGGTAGTCTTAGACGCTAACATCTCTTTGTATCTTCCGGTTGAACTTTTAAACTCTACGAAAATATCTTTTTAATTTTTTTTTACAGGTTTAGAACCAGACTGGACTACAGAACTGGACAAGAAGTATAAAACACATGAACCGCCAAACCCTTCCCTCGTCTTTATATGAAATGAAGTGATGGAGGACCATCCCTTGAAGACACACCAATGGAAGCACCCACCATAGATGGACCAATTACAAGGTCAAGAGCCAAAAGACTACAAGAAGACTTAACCATTTTTGTCATTCAATTCAGCCTTCAAAGCAACTCTATGGAAGTTGAGGACACAATGGTTAAAGCTAGAACTCTACTCACTTTAGAGTCCAAGAAGATGGCTTAAAAACCTTGCTTATCTTTCCCATTTCTAGTACTTAGACATTTACATTTCATGACATTATTTTAAGCCATGTTGGCTTCTATATTTCAAGACATTTATGCGTGTTTTTTAAAGACCAAGGGGCGGTTATAGTCAACCTATTTAAGACTCCTTGGCACCCATGAACTTGGAAGCTCAAGTTTAGCAAAGATTGTTGTTTTCTTCTTTTCAAAGAGAGCTTTGAACTCATGTGTGTGATTGAGCGGATTGCTTGCTTACTCTAGATGATTTGTCTATGTCAAGCCTAGTAGCATTGGTGTTTACAATCGGCATAGAGCTCCTCCTTGTGCCTCCTCCATGTGTAGGTTGTGTAGGGTTGTAGATTGAGGTTCTACACGACATTACAACTGGGTTTTAGGCCATCAAGCCTTTGGTCTTGTTGTTGATTGTGTTTGGTTTCAATCATCCTTCACCTAGTTCTGATTTCTTTTTCAATCCCATTGTCATTTGCATTTCAATTCTGATTTTCATAGGGCTTTCGCCATCGTAGCTTGTAGATTGATTGTTTGTGTGTCTTATGGATGTCTAGATCGGAAATAGCTCAAGCAAGGCTATATCAAGTGGCATCAGAGCTGGCTGACTCCATACACACCTTCAAGACTCAAATTGGACATCAATCTAGCCTCATAGGCTTATGTGTTGAGTTTTGATTCATTCCGAGAGGTTATTGATTTTGTGAGTTGTTTGTGTGCAGGTTTGAACACCCTAGAGGACGGCTTGAATTGAGAGGTGGAAGGTAGTAGGCGTGTTCTTGTCCTTGTCAAAACCGTCAACCAAAAAAACCACCATTACTCTTGTGAAACTCAAGGAAGAAGAAGGTCTTGCCGGCTTGTTCTTGTTGTTCTTCATGGTTCTTGAGTGAGCATAAGGAAGGACGGTTACAAGGGGCGGAAATCACAAGGAAATACACTTAATTTCCTATCCAACCACTCCCGCACGACTAGGTAACCGCCTCAACCATCACCTCCTACAAAACTGGCCACTTTTGAACAAGAATTCAAGCGTTTGAAATTCATTCGAATTTCACAAGTTAATAGATTAATTCCGTGTATTTCTTTTAATTCAACAATATAAATTCAAAGGAGAAAAGAAAAGAAAAAGCCAAAGGTCTATTAAATACAAAATCAGGCGGACCAATTCAAAGAAAAGAAAACGCAAGTTATTAGAGCGGTTCAAAGTCTTTTAATCCGGTTAGTTTATCAACCCGGGTTATTAAGTCTAAAATTCAAGTGTTATAACTCGGTCTAAGGCAAGAACCGGGTTTAAACTTCAAAGCTTGGTCTAACACTATGGCCACTTGAGACCCGGTTTATTAAATCCTTTCCGAGACAAATTTGAAGAAGGAGAACAAGGGATTGCCATGAGCCCTTGAGCCTACCCCTTGACCTTATCCATCTAGTCCTTAACCCACAATCCTCACGGTTTGACAAGGCTAGACAAGTCCGAGGGCCTTCTTGACTCAATCCAAGCTCAACTTGAAGGTAATCACCTACTCTAAGGCTTAAATTTGTGTTTAAACACTAGGTTGCTTTTCATTCTAGCAATCTGAGAGGAGTGACTCCTTTGCTTTGTTTCAAAACTGATTTGAGCTCTTTGAAGTGAATATGCACTAGGTTGAAAAGTTTGATCTTTACAAATCAACATCAAGTTAGAGAAGTACAAGCAACAAGAGAGTTGTGTGATCAAACACTTGGTTTGGAAAACAATTGAGAGTTGTTATTATCAATCTAACTTAATCTATTTCAGTGTTTGTTTGTTTTGATCATGACTAATCCTAGGAATCAAGAAGAGGAAGGCAATGATAGATCAAACACAAGGAGTCCTACACCTCTACAACCTGAGGTCTATAGCATCGTTAAGAGCCTCACGAATAGCATCACCTCTCTCACAACTGAAATGAACACTATCAAGGGCCAATTAGCATCTAGACCTATTCCATTAGGTACCCACATGGAACCTGGTCAAACCTCTAACCTAGATAGCCAAGTACCTCTTCCTACGCAAAGAGAGCAACATGAGGAAGCAAGACGAGAGGTTATATTTAGAGGGAACAACCATAACATCCCAAATCCAAACCCACTAGCTAGAGAAACCCTATGTATCCCCCACCCATACACACCCCTCGGCACTTAAGGGAAGATCATTCTAACCTTTCATCTCCTAATCCTTTAAGACACAATGAGTTTGTTGATGAATTTCAGGATGATGATGAAGGCATTGATGAGTATGAGGATTGGAGGAGGGCATATAATAGAGGTTTCCAAGCTAGTAGAAGAGAACATGAACCAGATGGACTGGGAAGAGTTAAGGTGAAGATTCCTCCCTTTGAAGGAATAAGTGATGCTGATCTTTACATGGAATGGGAGACCAAGGTGGAACAAATTTGGACATGCCACAATTTCCCCGAGCAAAGAAAGGTACAACTAGCTACCTTGGAGTTCAAAGGCTTTGCCTTATCTTGGTGGGATAATTTGGTCAAAGAAAGAGTTAGGTACCTTGATCCACCAGTCCAAACTTGGGAACAAATGAAAGTGTTTCTTAGGAATAGGTTTGTGCCTCCATATTACACAAGAGAGCTTAGGCAGAGATTGGAAAGTCTTAAACAAGGAAGTACGAGTGTAGAAGATGCCTACAATGCAACGCAACATGCTATGCTTAAGGCTGGAGTAAGAGAAGATGAGGACTCCACCATTGCAAGGTACTTAAGAATCCTCACTTCTAACATTTCCTATGAAGTAGATATGTATCCATGTAGGACAGCCGTGGAGCTACTTCACAATGCAATCAAGATAGAGAAGAGGCTTAAGTCCAAGAGCAACTACACTACAAGCCGTGGGCAATCAAGCAATTCCAATTGGAAGCCTAACCCGAAGAGCACATCCTACAACCGAGAGCAAGGAAACAAGGATCAATATGGTCCTAGGAAGGAGTTTAACTCAAGTAACACTCCAGGCCAAGCATCTCGGCCTCCATTCTCAAGTCAAGGAACAAAAGAGAATGTCTCTAACTCTAATCTCCCTAATAAGTCTAGTCAAATTGAATGTTTTAAGTGCAAAGGCAAGGGACATATGATGAAGGATTGTCCTAATAGAAGGACAATGATTGTAGATCATTTAGTTCACTATGATTCTTGTAGTGATAATGAAGATGAACCTTGCATAGAAACTGAAATTGAGAATGATAATGACCTAGATTATAATGAGCAATTAGAGTACGAGCATGGAGATAGCCTTATTTGCAAGAGAACTTTGCATGTGTTAGCAACAATTGAAGAAGCTAATCAAAGAGAGAATCTATTTCATACTAGGTGCCTTGTTAAAGGAAAGGTGTGTGATATGATCATAGATGAAGGTAGTTGTACTAATATAGCTAGTATTACCTTAGTGTCCAAGTTACAAATCCCTACTACCGCACACACACGGCCTTACAAGCTAAGATGGATGAATAAATGTGGTGAATTGAAAGTAACCAAACAAGTGAATGTAGCTTTTAAGATAGGCTCTTACCAAGATACCTTGTTATGTGATGTAGTTCCTATGAATGCTTGTCATCTATTACTAGGTAGACCTTGGCAATTTGATAGGAAAGTTACTCATGATGGCTATACTAACAAGCACATGTTTAAATTCCATGGAAGAGCTATTACCTTGTGTCCTATGACTCCATTACATGTTGTTGAGGAGTTTGAGAAGTCTAAGGCCAAAGAAAAGGTGCAAGAAGAGGAAATTAGCAAGGGAAGTGTGTTATTAGCGTCCAAGGCTGAGCTAGAAGAAGTGTGTCTACCCATTGACACTAGAGTTATGACATTGATCAAGTCCAAGAAGCACACTCTTACTAGTGCCGAAGGCAACATCACTAAACTTCCTCCATCAATCCAAGGCATACTTGAAGAGTACAAGGACATGTTCCCGGAAGAGCTACCATTAGGACTACCTCCTTTTAGGGGTGAGCATCAAATAGACCTAATTCCGGGAGCCTCATTGCCAAATAGATCAGCATACAAGATGAATCCTCAAGAGAGCAAAGAAGTGGAAGATCAATTGCAAGAGCTTCTCAACAAGGGTTATGTGAGGGTGAGTAAATCACCATGTGCAGTGCCGGTTCTATTAGTGCCAAAGAAGGACAATCATGGAGAATGTGTATAGATTGACGTGCCATAAACAACATTACAATCAAGTATCGTCATCCTATCCCTAGACTTGATGATATTCTTGATGAATTGTATGGTGCTACATTGTTCTCTAAGATAGATTTGAGAAGTGGATATCACCCAAATTAGAATGAAGGAGGGAGATGAGTGGAAAACAGCCTTCAAGACCAAGTTTGGGCTTTATGAATGGCTTGTCATGCCATTTGGTCTTACTAATACCCCTTCTACATTCATGAGGTTGATGACCTATGTCCTAAGAAGCTATATTGGGAAGTTTGTGGTAGTTTACTTTGATGACATCCTCATCTATAGCAAATCTCTACAAGAGCATGAACAACACCTCAGGGAAGTATTATGCACACTTATACTTGATCATCTTTATGCTAACTTAAAGAAATGTGATTTTTGCACTAATGAAGTGATCTTTCTAGGTTTTATGGTCAGTTCAAGAGGTTTAGAAGTTGATCAAGAGAAGGTCAAGGCAATCAAGGAATGGCCTACACCTACCAATGTTGGACAAGTTAGGAGCTTTCAAGGCCTTGCCGGTTTCTATAGGAGGTTTGTGAAGGACTTCTCCACCATAGCTTCACCACTCACTGAGCTTACCAAGAAACACACACCAATTGTATGGAGCAAGACACAAGAGGTGGCATTTGAAGAGCTAAAGATCAGATTGACCAATGCACCTCTGCTAGTTCTACCAAACTTTGCAAAGCCATTAGAGGTAGAGTGTGACGCCTCAGGTATTGGGATTGGTGGTATGTTTATGCAAGAAGGTAGACCCATAGCTTTCTTTAGTGAAAAGTTCAAAGGTGTGTGTCTCAACTATTCTACCTATGATAGAGAATTGTATGCACTCTTTAGGGTCTTGAAAACTTGGCAACACTATCTTTGGCCAAGTGAATTTGTACTACACACGGATCACAAGTCATTGAAGCATTTAAGAGGTCAAGATAAGTTAGATAGGCGTCATGGTTGTTGGATGGAATTCATAGAAACATTTCCTTACATTATCAAGTATAAAAAGGAAAAGATAACATAGTGGCCGACGCCCTCTCTAGGAGACATACCTTAATTGTTCAACTTGATTCTAAGGTGCTAGGGTTTTCTTACATTAAGAAACTTTATAATTGTGATTCTGACTTTGGAGATATCTATAGACAATGCTTAGGCAAAGGGTCCTATTATAAGTGCTTCTACTTGTTTGATGGATTCCTTTTTAGGGCAAGTAAGGTTTGCATACCTAAGTGCTCATTAAGGCTCTTGCTTGTTGAGGAATCACACAAGGGAGGTCTTATGGGGCATTTTGGGCGTGACAAGACTTATCCTATGCTTAAAGAACACTTCCATTGGCCTCATATGTTAAAAGATGTAGAGAATGTGCTTAAAAGATGTTTAGAGTGTTTGAAAACTAAGTCTAAAGTGAAACCCCATGGTCTCTACACACCACTACCTACACCCTCCTCTCCTTGGTTAGATATAAGCATGAACTTTATTGTAGGATTGCCTAGGACTAGGAAGGGCCGAGACTCAATTTTTGTGGTTGTAGATAGGTTTTCTAAGATGGCTCACTTTATCCCTTGTCACAAAACTGATGATGCTTCACATGTGTCTACTCTTTTCTTTAGAGAAGTGGTGAGACTACATGGGATTCTTAGGACAATTGTAAGTGATAGGGATACTAAGTTTTTGAGTCACTTTTGGCGTTCTCTTTGGGACAACTTGGTACAAAACTCTTGTTTTCTACTTCAAGTCATCCTCAAACCGATGGCCAAACTGAGGTTACCAATAAGACACTTGGTACCCTCCTAAGGACAATCATTAAAAAGAACTTAAAGTCTTGGGAAGATGTGTTGCCCCACGTTGAATTTGCATATAATAGGGCACAACACTCTTCCACAAACATAAGTCCTTTTGAATATGTCTATGGTCTTAACCCCTTAACCCCACTAGATCTTGTACCCTTTCCTATGGAGGGGCGAGTAGATTTTGATGCAGATAAACAGGTGGAGTCCATTAGGGAGTTACATGAGAGGACCAAGCTAAGATTGGAGCAGCTAGGGCATGATGTGGCTGCAAGGAACAACAAAGGAAGGAGAAGAGTGATCTTCAAACCATGAGACTTGGTGTGGGTGCACTTGCGTAAGGAGAGATTTCCTACAAAGAGAGCATCTAAACTAGCTCCAACGGGTGATGGCCCCTTCAAAATCCTAAGGAGAGTAGGTGACAACGCATATGTTGTAGACCTACCGGATGACTATGGTGTTAGTGCTACCTTCAATGTGGCTGATCTTACACTCTATGAGGGACATGAGGGCACACCTCAAGATTCGTGGTCGAATCCTTTCCAAGGAGGGGAGGATGATGGAGGACCATCCCTTGAAGACACGCCAATGGAAGCATCCGCCATAGATGGTCCAATTACAAGGTCAAGAGCCAAAAGACTACAAGAAGACTTAACCATTTTTGTCACTCAATTAAGCCTTCAAAGCAACTCTATGGAAGTTGAGGACACAATGGTTAAAGTTAGGACTCTACTCACTTTAGAGTCCAAGAAGATGGTTTGAAGACCTTGCTTATCTTTCCCATTTCTAATACTTAGACATTTGCATTTCGTGACATTGTTTTAAGCCATGTTGGCTTCTATATTTCAAGACATTTATGCGTGTGTTTTAAAGACCAAGGGGCGGTTATAGTCAACCTATTTAAGGCTCCTTGGCACCCATGAACTCGGCAGTTCAAGTTTAGCAAAGATTGTTGTTTTCTCCTTTTCAAAGAGAGTTTTGAACTCATGTGTGTGATCGAGCGGATTGCTTGCTTACTCTAGATAATTTGTGTATGTCAAGCATCTTACAATCGTCATAGAGCTCCTCCTTGTGCCTCCTCCATGTGTAGGTTGTGTAGGCTTGTAGATTAAGGTTCTACACGACATTACAACTAGGTAGGTTTTAGGTCATCAAGCCTTTGGTCTTGTTGTTGATTGTGTTTGGTTTCAATCATCCTTCGCCTAGTTCTAATTTCATTTTCAATCCCATTATCAATTGCATTTCAATTCTGATTTTCATAGGGCTTTCACCATCATAGCTTGTAGATTGATTGTTTGTTTGTTCTTATGAATGTCTAGATCGGCAATAGCTCAAGCAAGGCTCTTCCACCATGACATCCATTCAAACAGACCACAGATTTGAAACAGGATGACTTTAATTATGATCATTTAATATTAATCAACTGTGAAGATTTATCAAACTCTAACCTCTAAGCATTATTTTATCTTAGCCAAACCCCAAATAAACCACCAGGCAACCCAACAAAGTTCCAAACAAACATCTATTTCCAGCAAAAGTTCTCAGTCTCAACTCAAAGCTTCAATTTTTTCGATCACTGGCAGCAATTGTCTCAACAACTAATATGTCAGAACAAAACTTGAAGTTTTTCCTTTTCTAGAGAGTAAAAGATGGCAGATAGTAAAACAAAATTAGACAATAGCATTGGCTGCACTTGCAATCCTCGGCCACAAGTCAGCGCATTCCTTTCCAATCGGGCCAGTAATGGCAGATCCTGAATTACATGTAACAGAGACCAAATCAGGGACAACATAAGGTGAATTGATTGACACACATGATCATTCTCCAACAATCAGTTTATCATACAGTTTCAGCTTAGTAATTTTATCTCAAGTACATCAATGCATCATATGCTTTGTTTTCATCTGTTGTAACAGCAATCATTACGAATACTAGATGTGTTCGAATTGGAAGGTGATTCAAATTAGGCTCATTTGTTGCATACAAATCTCTGCTTAATGATTAAGTCAGCATAGACATATATAGGTTCATGAATGCAGCTCAATGTAGAGTTAACCAAGAGAACATTTGAAATTATTACTGGAAGAGTCTACAGAGAAAATCATAGCAAAGACCAAAATCAGTTGTCAACATACCTTTCATCTCACCCTTAGGGTTGACAATAACTCCTGCATTATCTGCATAAGCAATGAAGATGGCAGTTATAGAAACAGCTTTGTTTTATGTATTAGCAATTAGAAACAATAAAGATAGCAAATGCATTAACTAGATGAATCAATGGAAGTATTGTCCTTAAACAGCAGAATACGACAGACAAACATAGTGCAGATCGATATTTCATATCATTATTAACAACCAGAAGTACACAGTTTTAAGCATTCAGAATTGGGCAAGGTAGGATTAGTGGTGAGCAGGGCTAACCTTCAAAGTACATGAAGACACCATCCTTTCGGCGCCAGGGCTTGCGTTGCCTGACAATAACAGCCGGCATGACCTTCTTCCTGAGATCAGGCTTCCCCTTCTTCACTGTAGCCATGACCATGTCGCCCACGCAAGCAGATGGCAGCCTGTTGAGTCTACCCTTTATCCCCTTCACGGAGATAATGTAGAGGTTCTTAGCGCCAGTGTTGTCTGCGCAATTCACAACTGCAGCCACTGGCAAACCCAGTGACATCCTGAATTTGTTACCCGCGGAACCTCCGCGACCTGCATTCACCCATTTATATTCAGAGGAGGTACAATTGACAAATCAAAACTTCCTAGATCAAGAACTAATCTGAAACCACGATCCGGAAACCTTTTATATTGCAAATTTTCAAATGATTAAAAGAAACAAGAAGGCAAGCAACGAAAAAATGCAAACAGATTGATATATTGAAGATGTAGTCGGAAAATTCACCTCTCTTCGACATCTCGCCGACGGAGCAGTGAACAGAGCAAAGGAAGTGAAACGAAAAAGAAGGATGTTTTCGGCGTTCCTTATTTACAGAGAAGGGGAAGCTAGGGTTTTCGCTTGGGCTTTCCCAAATTCCGTTAAGGAGGTTGGGCCTTTCAAGCCCAATTGTAGCTAGTTATTTGTCTCCTTTTTTGAGATATTTCAGTAGATGAGCTGTTTAAAAATATCCAATCCATATAATTCGATTAATTGATCAGTCAATCAATCTAAGAGATTTTATTGGTAATTATTCCAATTCGATGTGATTGGTGAAAAATTTCCGAATCAACGGGTGGGATATAGATTGGGTTAGTTATCCGCGAATATATGGGGATAGTTCACTTTTATTAATATTTTAATATAAAAAAATTATAACCTAAATTTATTACTTAATTTATCTATATCTATACTTGTTATGTATAATTATCATTTTGATTTAATTAAGGGTCCATTGGTAAAGAAATTTTAGAGTAATTTTTTATTTACTAAGATATTTAAACATCCAAAATCACATCGTAACTCTTTTTTTACCCCACCGACATTCTTTCCTTCTCTGTTTACTTGTTCTCTTCCATTGAGTTGTTTCATCATCAATTAAGCCCTTCCAGATATTCTATTTTTGATGGATGCTTAGACTTTAGGAGTTGGTGAAAGCAAAGCTTCTATGTAGGCACCTTGACAATACGATGATTGAAGTATTTATATAATATTTTACTACAGTTAAATATGTGTTTGTCTTCATATGTAACAGTAATAGATAACGGATATTTAGGATATTCTGAACGGGTATCCGGTCTGATATGGGAGTTTCGGATAAGATATCTGGAAAGTGTTGGATCGAATATGGATCACAGTTTTAGAAAATTATGTCTTCGGATATCCCACCAGATAAGCCAGATAGGGTATCCGGCTGTGAATAACCATAGTTCCTAGTCCATGCCGAGTGTAGGTGTAAATGGACATGTCCTCACTTTATGTGGTGTCGTGTCGGAACCTAATAACAACAACATTTATTGGGATGGTTCCCCAACCCTTGTGGTTGCCATCGTGACTCGAACTCCAGACGTAGACGTAAGGGGTCGGGTCCTCAACCTTTGAACTAAGATGAAAAAACAAAAACAAAATGATTTTGTTGGGTTATAGGAACTAGCTACTAGTATCTATAACCTACGACCTCTTATTTTTAATGATAACAAACATATTTATATACTAATGTCTACCTTGAGTGAGTTATTACATGTTAGTAATAGGCCTTTGAGCAAATTAGACCATTGGAGCAAAGGAATTAACGAGTTTGAGTTAGGAAGGTGAAGCGACTGAAGAGAGTCAAGCGAGAAGAGAAATAACGCGCTTAAAGCGCTTCACCAGAATAAGGGAATCGAATACCAGGACATAGGGAATTGAGTACTGGAGTTAGGGAACTGAGCAACTAAAGATCCATATATATAACACAAGGGAGTGACGCGCTGAAGGGAAGCGGGTGACAAGGAAGGGAACCGAGCACGTAAAAGAGGAAAGATATCTTCTAAACTACTATAAAGGGAAAGATAGAGTTTTCACGAGATCTCCTGGATTTGCAATCTAGGTTGTTGGAACTACTTATTATCTTTGAGTAGACCTGTACAAGTCCGGGCTAGCCTGTCCGACCCGTCTGGCCCGCCCGGCCATATAACCGGGCTTGGACAAGGTTTGTAGTCCGAGCGGGCCGGGTACGGACAATGATAATAACCCGTCTGGGCCGCTAAGCCCGCCCGAAAGCCCGGATTTATTTTACCTTTGTGTTTATGCTATTTGATTTTATAAACATATGTCTATCTTAGATAATTAACTTTTAAACTCGTCGTATAAATCTCCAACACCTTAAATTAATAACCATTTAATCTTATCAATTATACTACTTAGTATGTAAAATTACAACTTATAACTTAGACATATGTATAAGTCGTATCTAGGCTACCCAGCCCGCATAAGAGGGCGGGCTTGGACAGTGAATCCAGCCCGAAGCGACCGGGCGGGCTTAGCCTGACCCGCTTATCCGGGTATAAATTTCCGAAAACTCCGGCCCGAGCCCAACTCGAACCCGACTTTGTACAGGTCTATCTTTGAGTTTCTATTACGATTCATAGTATTATTTAATTATTTTATATAGCTTTTAGTAGATTAGTTCCCAACGATTATGTCTTTAGTATAAATAGCTTAGTTTGATGATTTAGAAAGTGTTGTTCATTCATTAAGGATATCTTTGTTGATTTAGAGTTTAGGCAATATCTAGGAGAGTTTAGGGAGACGAACTAAGAACTGTGTGTTTGCCTTGAAGTTGTAAACTCTAAGAGGATCAATAAAGAAGATCGTTTCGAAATTCATTTCCTTAAAAGTCTTAATCTTTTTCGCACAAAAGAACCATTCTTTGTTAGATTAAGTACTCATAAATCACACGATCCACAATTGGTATCAGAGCAGGATCTGATTCCAGAACGATGACGAAGAACGGAGAATTCAACCTAGATGTCCTTGAACAAACCTCATCAACTTCTAGAAGGGGAGCTTGACTGGTGGCTAGGAGTGCATACAACATTTATCCAAACCCAGGACTACCAATGCTGGAAGATAATCAAGCTCTGCAATGAAGTGCTTCCGGAATTGAAGGAAAGGAAAGATTGGCAGTCTGAGCACTATGACAAGATGGAGAAGAACTCAAAAGCTCAACAACTCATCCTATGTGGATTCACACGAACAGACATAGACAAAGTCATTGGCATACCAACGGCTAAGGATATGTGGAAGCTATTATCTCCATCCACATGAGCAGTGAATATCAGAAAGACACCAGGAAATTTACTCTTCAAAGAGAGTTCCAAGCATTCAAGCAACTCCCTGGTGAAAGCGTGTTAGCGTGCCAATCCCGTTTCACTATCTTGGTAAACAAACTAAGCGTTGTGGTGTAAAGATTGATGCTTTGGAGCAAACACTAGAGGTCATCTATGCAATGAGTGACAAGTTTGATCTCACCCAAAGAATCTCAGAAAGACACCAGGAAATTTACTCTTCAAAGAGAGTTCCAAGCATTCAAGCAACTCCCCGGTGAAAGCGTGTTAGCGTGCCAATCCCGTTTCACTATCTTGGTAAACAAACTAAGCGTTGATGGTGTAAAGATTGACACTTTGGAGCAAACACTAGAGGTCATCTATGAAATGAGTGACAAGTTCTATCTCACGCAAAGAATCGCTCTAATGTCTCTAGATTGTAAAAAGCTCTCGGGGGTCGACATATTTGACAAGTTTTTCGATCAAGAGAACGTTGATATGAGAAAGGGATTAGCTACAAAAAAGCCACTGGAACCGCTTTGAAGCTCACAAAGGTTCTAGAAAAGATGGACATCAACGATGGTGAAGAGGAAGAGGACGATGACATGGAAGTCACCCTCATGACAGAAAATGGTCAAGAAATGGTTCAAAAGGAAAGCTGGAGAAGGAGAACCATCATCTTCAGCAAAGCGAGATCTCAAAGAGTAAACATGCTACAATTGCTAGGAAAAGGGCATCTCATTAAGACCTGCACTAACCCTAAGGTCGAAGCATCTGAAAAAAAGGCACTTGTCTCGGCATGGGAAGAAGAAGACGATGAAGCGGATCTCCATGAAGGCTACCAAGGACAATGTCTTATGGCTGACACAGAGGCTCTTGCTATTGAGGTAAAATCTTCTGATCCTTTCCCTACCCGTCTTAATTTGCTAGAAAAGAAAGAGCTTATCAACATGATTAAGGGCTTGTTAGAAGATACTGAAACTCTAGAGTCTCAAATTAATGAATATGAAGAGGAAGTCAAAGATCTATGTTATGAGTGTCTGGATTTGTCGACTAGGCTAGCTAACAAGGAAAAGGCCTTAACATCTAGGGAACTGATCTTAGTGACTAAGACATGCGAGGGATGCAGTGGTAAGGAATCTCAAGGGGGTTATCTATTTGTATTCAAAGGTGGAAAGTGACTTAGGTATCATCCTTAATAAACTCACCGATCTAACTGACACTATTAATAAGAACACATTGAATCAAACAGTGTTTGTTAGATCTAGAATTGGACTAGGATATGACATAGATAGAGATTCTACTAAGTGCTCTAGCGCCAATGAGAAGCTTACTAGAGAATTAACTGAAAAAGCTGAGACCTTAGATAAAAACTTTCAAACTTGTAGAAGCAAAAATGAATTTCTAGAGAAAAGGTAAAGGTACTTGAACAACTGTCAAGGGACAACAATTACTGATTTCAAGGGGGGGAGACTCATATGATGTATGTGAGCCAAGCCCAAAGGAACAGTAAACACTGTAGATCCTAAGCTTAAGGATAAGAAGCCCTTCAGTCCTGGGAAGGGCAAGTACGGTTATGTGAAATATAATGAATGGTGCAAGTTATGTGGTAATAATAACCATACTATACATAGCTGCAAGAAGAAGCATGCTCTAAGTAACAAGCCATACAAGTCACCCACTCACAATACACGTGAAGTGTTTGATTTGAATGACCCTTCTTATTTTGAGCATGTTCCTTCAACCAAAGGCCAAAAACGTGTTAATAATCATTCTCCTAATATCAACAAGAAAGCTAATCCACCCAGAAAAGCTGAGCTTCGATGGATTCCAAAAGGTTTGATTATTTCATTGTAGGTAAAATTGAGCAGCCAAAACAAATGGTACATCGATAGTGGCTGCTCATGTCACATGACCGGAGACAAGGAAAGATTGCAAAAATTTCATAACTATGACGGTGGAAGCGTATCATTTGGTGACAAAAGGGATAGAGAGATTACAGGACATGAAAAGGTGCATCCGAATGATAAAATAGAGATTTAAATGGTGAATTTTGTGGAGAGCCTTCGCTATAATCTATGGAGTGTCGCTCATCTCTATGATGAGGAACCAAATGAAGTCACCTTTACTACCTCAAAGTGTTTTGTGAGGAATGCTGCAAATGAAATCATCTTAAAGGGAAAGCAAGTCAATAGCATGTACATATTCGAACTCAACTACATCCCTAAGAGTCACCTTTGCCTTGCCATGATAGAAGATCAAACTGCTTTGTGGCATCAAAGACTTGGGCACATCAATCTACATCTTCTACATAAACTTCGTGTGAAAGAGTTGGTCCGTGGATTACCTACTATCAAGATAGAGAATATGACACACTGCAGTAATTGTGTCAAAGGAAAGCAAGTCAGAAGCTCGTTCAAACCCAAGTCAGACATCACTACCAAGAAGCCCCTTGAGCTCCTTCACATGGACCTTTTTGGACCTATACATGTTCAAAGCCCTGGTAGAGCACTTTACATATTCGTGATCGTTGATGACTACTAGATTCACATGGACACTCTTCTTGTATTCTAAAGATCAAGTCTTCTCTCGCTTCATTGAGCTCGTCACTTTGCTTGAGAATTCCTTATCATTACAAGTGCGCTCTATCCATTCTGACCATTGGACTGAGTTTGAGAACAACAAGATGCTTAGCAACTGTATTGAGAAGAGGATAAGTCATAATTTCTCATCCTCTAGTACCCCACAACAAAATGGCATTGTTGAAAGGAACAACAAAACTTTAGTAGACATGGCGAGAACAATGCTACTTGACAGTGGAGTTTCTTCCTCATTTTGGGCTAAAGCAGTGAACACAACTTTCTACATCACCAACAAGGCTCTTGTACGTCCTAAGCTCGCTAAGACTCTATATGAGTTGATCAAAGGCTATCCTCCTAGCACCTCTCACTTCAAGATCTTTGGATGCAAGTGCTTTGTGCTCAACAATAGAAAGAACAATTTGGAAAATTTAATGCATGAAGTGATGAAGCCATATTCCTTGGCTATGTTCCAACAAGTAAGGCATATAAGGTGTTTAATCAAAGAATGAGAACATATGAGGAGAGCATACACGTGGTGTTCAACGAAGGCACTTTCCATTCTCCGTCGTCTAACACTGCTAATCCATTCCCCGAAGTCACTCCCTTACAAGCACCTTCTGAAAGCCCTCAAGAACCTCGTACTACAACCCTAAATCCACTATCCCCTCCATTTACCTCCTCAGTTCCCATAGCATGTGACTCAGACAATAACAGTGATGTTCCCTCTCACTCCAACACAGTACCCATCACATCCCCTCCTACTAGAAGCTTCCAGCAACGAGGCGCTCATCCTCCAGGGAACTTGAAGAAGGCACTTTTGAGACCAATCTATGTGCCTTCAATGCCTTTGCCTCCCTCTCCGAGTCTAAGAACATCAAAGAAGCCATCCTTGATCCAGATTGGGTGGCCGATATTCAACAAGAGCTTCATGAGTACGAAAGGAATAAAGTCTGGTGTCTATTTCCTAAGCCCTCTAATCATACTATCATTGAAACCCGTTGGGTCTTTAGAAACAAGCTTGATGAATCAGGTGTTGTATTAAGGAACAAAGCTCGTCTTGTTGCTCAAGGATATAACCAACAAGAGGAATTGGAATATAATGAGACCTATGCTCCATTTGCTCGTCTCGAGGCCATTCGTCTACTGATAGCCTTCACATCTCACAAGAGTTTCAAGCTATTTCAAATGGATGTGAAGACAACCTTATCCAATGGAGTTCTCAACGAGGAAGTATACGTCAAGAAGCCTCCAGGATTCGAGGACCCAAAGCACCCAGACCACGTGTATTTTCTAGACGAGGCACTATATGGCTTAAAGCAAGCACCAAGGGTGTGGTATGCTTGTCTCTCCGAGTATCTCCTTGCAAACAACTACAGAAGGGGGACGATCGATAAGACTCTCTTCATCCAAGAACACAAGGGCGACATTTTCATGGTTCAGGTATACGTAGATGATATCATTTTTTATTCCACTAACTTGTTGCTTGTAGATAAATTCAAGAATGTGATGAGTAGCAAGTTCAACATGAGAATGATTGGGGAACTGAACTTCTTTATCGGCCCTCAAGTGGTGCAAAAGGCAGATGGCATGCAAATCCATCAATAAAAGTCCTTAAGGGAGATAATCAAGAAGTTTGGCATGGAGAATAGTAAGCCCCTTCACACCCCCAGTGTCCCAGGAACTAAGCTTGATGCAGATCTTAATGTACCCAAGACTAATAAGATGGTTGACTCCTTGATGTACTTAACTGCCTGTAGACTTGACATTGTCTTTGCAGTAAGCATGTGCGCAAGATTTCAATCCGATCCAAGGGAGTCGCATGTAGCTATCATCAAGCGAATCTTTTTCCACTTAAAAGGAACTGATAATCTATGTTTGTGGTACCCTAAGCACTGCGATTTTACTCTTGTTGGATATACAGATGCTGACTATGTAGGGTATTTAGTTGATCGAAAGAGCACCTCAGGTATGGATCAATTTCTAGGCCCTTGCCTTGTTTCTTGGGGATCTCAAAAGCAAAACGCAGTAGCCATATCCACCACCGAGACGGAATACATAGCGTTTTCTTCATGATGTGCTCAACTCCTATGGCTCAAGCAACAACTAAAGGACTCTGCTATTTCAATGGGCTCTCTGGAGATAATATGTGACAAAACAAGTGCTAGCAACATTTCAAAGAACCCTGTGCACCACTCTCCAACTAAGCACATTGACGTTCGTCATCACTTCCTTGGAGATCACGTGGAGAAGAAAAACATAGAACTTACCCACTGTAGAACCGAGGATCAAATAGTTGACATTTTCACCAATGTCCTGAACAAGGAACCATTTATCAAACTAAGGCGACACTTGAAATTGATCCCCCTCCATTAAGCATCTCCCTCTCTGTAAGCTCCTTATACTTTGACTCATAAAAGTCACGCTTCTTTTAAGCTTGGGAATTTAGGACTAATACGTGCGCGAACCTAGCCTATACTCTTAGTGGTATTTGTCTCTCGCATGCTCTGTGTGATGCTTATTTATGAACACTTGTTAGCCCCTTCTACGATTGCACTATTGCTTGCTGAATTTGATACACTTGCATGCTCTCTCCTTCAAGCCTTGATAAATAAACACGATGATCACTTCTTAAATATATAAAAAATTCCACAGTTATAATTTGTGTTTATAAGCTAGTCCCTTAGCCTGATCTTTGTGTTCCGTTCCCTATGACCATTAGTCCACACCTGTGAATATTCACTTAGATGACAAAGAGTCTTCCTAACTATGCTTAATACATGTTTATTTAAAGAGATATGAAGTCCCTTTGTGTGTTTCAATTTATATAAGTTCTTAATCTAGTAATTATATCCCCATGAGAATGGGAACTAGGACACAACTCCTAAGATGATGGGGATCGAGTAGCCTGAGTAAGTACCAAGTGCAGACTTAATGTGAACTGGATATAGGGACCAACAGATTCATGGAGACCGAGTTTTTGAAGTAAGTAACAAGCGCAAATTTGATAGGAACTAAACATAGGGACCGGCGGATTTATAGGGACTGAGTGTTAAAACGACTGCCTATTCCCTAGGCACTCATTACGGCCTAGTTCTTAACGACCACTTGTTGTGTCCGAGTTCCGAGGTGCTTGACCTGATCCAAATTGAGCCGTTGCTATTGGACCGTTGCACACCTAATAAAACCAATCCTGTCCAAGATCCATACCCCTTTCACCCTGCTCTCTCCTCAAGCTACTCCAAACACGAAAATGACCAACCCAATGAACGTCAGTCCCGAACAATAGGAATAATTTCTAAAGTACCAGACCTTCATGGAGTCTCGTCCACCTATCTCTTCAACCCAAACACAGCCTCCACCCACCACCGTCCAAGCACCACCAGCCACCCATGCGACGGTGGAAAATGAACCACAAGAGACCACCACATCCATTACACAGTCTTCGACACATCAATCCCTGGAGAATCTCTCATCCCCTCCTCTTGCGGTCACATTCACCACCTAAAACCAAAGAGCCACTTCCTTCTAACACTCCTCTCCCAATCCTATGAAGGAAGACAAGCCCACAACCACCAAGCCAATCCACTCCGTTTACTCCACCACTCCCAAAGTGTCTCCTTCCAAGAGCAGTGAGCACACTCCAACCATCTCAGATCACGGCGAAAGCGCACCTCCAACCCTCGTCCTCCCAGCTCCAAATTCTCCACACAGTCGCCCCTTCCTTAAGAGATCACTCTCAATCACCCCCTCCTCCACCACTGTAAAGAAGGCCAAGGGCCTTGCATCAAAGGAGGTGATTCTAATGGAAGGCGCTCCAGAAATCCAGCCCCCCCTCCTCATAGTAACTTTGGCACTCGTATGATGATAGAGTCGTTGATCATAGGGCAAGGGTTCTGAAAACTCTTGATCCAACAGAGTTCGATGTAGCTACAACCATTGCCACCCTCGAGTGCACGCTCTGGTGTGAACTTGAGGAAGAGCCCTTCGCCGTCGATCTGGATGAAGTGAGGAAATTCTACATCCCATTAGTTTCGATGCCTCTAACCCCAGGTCAGAGTTATTTAGTGGTGCAGATTCCATGGGGAGACGAGCCTAAGATTGTAAACGTAAATTTAGTTGCAAAGGTGCTCGACCTGCCAACCGATGAAGGGTACGCCGCGCTACCAAAGAAGAATTATCCATCTGGGATGACAGAGACAATCGAGCTACTCGTTGGCAAGGCAAAGCCTAAAGAAATCAAGACTCACATGTTGTCTTTTCATAAAGAAGTTGCTTCACTTCATTTGATATGCAATGTCATTCCACGTCAAGAGAAGCGAGACATTGTCATGATTGCAGATGCATGTCTTCTACGAGTTGCACTTGAGGGGAGCATCATTGACACCCCTAGACTAATCCTTACCCACATGCTCATAGTCAAGATGCACAAGAATCACGTGCTGCCCTACCCACACGTCATGAAGAAGCTGATGATAGAGCTTGGCATCTATAAACCAGTCAAAGAAACAGCCCTTGAGAGCATTTTTTTCATATTCTTCACTTAATCAAAGACTGAACCAAAGACTAGACAGCTCCAGAGCCCAAAAAAGCTCCTTGTCCCCGGAAACCTAACCCTTTTGAGATCCAACTCCAAACACTCGAGACAGTGCTTCAACTGAACAAGCACATGGTCAGCCTCAAGAAGATAATCAACTGGCACCTCCACCACATCAAGACCCTTATGATAGGCCCTATGAAAGAAGATCATCTAAGTGATTATGAAGAAGAGTAGACGGACTTGAATCAGGGCTCATCCTCAACAACTTAGAAGTCCTTAGGAATCTAACAACTCTCCATTATCTATATGTATTTTGAGCTCTTATTACTTGCTTATTAATATATTAAGCGTGCTTTTGTGTTAAAATGCCTGCTTTCTCTAGTGCGTACTAAGAAGTGACTTACTTGACTGTTTTCGTATGCATCACTTAATCATTCCTCTAGAGGGCACGCACGTGCTATGCTTATTTTCCCTTATTTAATATTGAGCATGTCCTTTTAAATGATATCAAAAGGGAGAATAATACATGCATATGATTTATTTAATTAAGGGGAACTAACCCTCGTGGTAAGTTTCAAAAGGGAGATAGGTGCTTATTGTTCACTGGTTAAGGATGAATCAAAAGATTATTTTCTTTCGTTCCTTTGACTAATCTTATATATCTATGCCAGGATTCTATGTTTGTCATCGTTAAAAAAGGGGAAATTAACTAACTACTAGTATGTATAACCTATGATCTCTTAATTTTAATGCTAATAAACATCTTTATATACTGATGTCTACCTTGAGTGAGTTATTACAGGATAGTAATACGCCTTTGAGCAAATTAGGTCATTGGAGCAAAGAAATTAACGAGCGTGAGTTAGAAAGCTGAAGCGACTGAAGGGAGTCAAGCGGGAAGAGAAATAACGCGCTTAAAGCGCTTCACTAGAATAAGGGAATCGAATACCAGGAAATAGGAAACCGAGTACCGGAGTTAGGGAACCGAGCAACTAAAGCTCCAAATAACACAAGAGAGTGACGCGTTGAAGGGAAACGAGTGACAAGGAAGGGAACCGAGCACGTGAAAGAGGAAAAATATCTTCTAAGCTGCTATAAAGGTAAAGATAGAGTTTTCACGAGATCTCCTAGATTCACAATCTAGGTTGTTGGAGCTACTTTGTTATCTTTGAGTTTCTGTTAATTCATAGTATTATTTAATTATTTTATATAGATTTTAGTAGATTAGTTCCCGACGATTATGCCTTAAATATAAATAGCTTGGTTTAATGATTTAGAAAGTGCTGATCATTCATTAAGATTATCTTTGTTGATTTAGAGCATATGCAATATCTAGGAGAGTTTAAGGAGACGAACTAAGAACTGTGTGTTCGCTTTGAAGTTGTAAACTCTGAGAGAATCAATAAAGAAGATCGTTTTGGAATTCATTGCCTTAAAAGTCTTAATCTTTTCCGCACAAAATTATTCTTTGTTAGATTAAGTACTCATAAATCACACGATCAACAAATTTCATGTCCCATCTTTTGACGAGTAATGGTTTGGGCTCGTGTATGTGAAGAGATGTAAGTAATGAATTACGATAGACTATTTTTCATTTTCAATCTTCTAAATCAGATCATCATCGTTCTACTCAAGATTTTGTAAAATAGTAGACTCTTTCATAGATGGTTGTATGTTAAAACCAACATACATTGATATAAGGGTATGGGAAAAATGTCATTTTCCATGGACATGACTCCTAATTATCTTGAAAAAAATTATTTGATTTTTTTAATTTGATGTACTTTGATATACATTATGATAATATAAATTCATTATTCATAAATTGAAAGATTGTTTTGCTCCTTAAAAAAAAGTTATTCTGCACATTTGCAACCTTTTTGACTATCTAAGTAAACAGAGGTTTATTTCAAACAAAATGATAAAAAAATGTAATCATAGGCCACAACTTCAACTCTAATTTCAAATTTGTTGTATCCAACGAGAACTAACCTATTCCTTTAAACCCAACAAGCCTCGACTTCTTTAGCTCCACGAGTTGCTTCACGCTTCCTTTGCAATTTTCTTAATTGTAAAGTCGGCATATTGTTAGGGAATTTGTGATCATGATAATCCTTTAATTAAAGGTGCAATTATTAAATATAAAATAGGATATTTATAGAAGATTTATAATCCGATTATTTTAGGTAGCCATAGTGCTTTGCTACAAGCCAACTATGATTTATGAATTTTATATTATAAAATTCATTGCTATTATAATTGGGTCCTACGAGGTCACACCATAAGAGTATATGGACTGGATCAATATTTGAGAGATTATATAAAGTATATAATATAAAGTTATACAAGATATAACTTAGAGCTTATTAATGATAAAGAGTTATTATTAATATAAGTATAAATTTATATGTAAATCTATATAGACATATTTAATTAGAAGATCAAATATATCTATTGGTGGATTATATATATGGTTGATCTTTCTTTGAGAAAGATATCAGTTCATTATTTTCTACACAAGAAAAGCTCTAAAAGGTTCTCTCTCAAAAGACAAGCAATTCTAGCAATCGGAGAAGAAGGCGATCCAGATCTCTCTACTCGGGGTGGACTAACTAGAGGAGCTTCATTTGCGGCTCTCGATCTTCTCGTTCATCTGGAAATTCACGCATCAAGAGGTATTGTTTTTTCTATACCTTAATCCAATTGATTTATGCTAGATCCTTCGTTTAGATGTTAGGAAATCGTTTCCTGCAATTCCGCTTATACGCATCTAAATCCCAACAGTGGTATCATGAGCCTCTTACATAAATTGATTGGTTCAAAATTTTGATGTATGTTGATGATTATTTCAATTTCAAAGTTAAAGATCTGAACTTTAATTAATTTGTCTAAGGATTTTATTCTACTTATTTTAATTTCAATATGAATCAAAAGAGCTTGGTTTTAAAGGCTTATATCCGTAAGTGTTACGGGATTTGCTTTTCAAATAATTTAAAAAAAACGCAAGCTTTTGGTAATTGTGTCTGAGAACAATCGGACTTGGATTCGGCGGCTCCGACTGCAGTATTTGCACCGAAGCTGCATCTGGGCAATCGGTTCGTCTTGAATGGGCGGGGTGTGGACCGGTTGTTGCGAACCACCCCATGGGCTTGCTTCGCCGGAGTTGAGCACAGAGGCCATCTGGCGACCACACCACCGAATCTGGGCAGACAAACCCTAGAGATCGGAGATCTGGGCATGGTCGAGGTGGGCGAGGCACATACCGGCTGCAATGGTTGCACATAGGCCGGATCTGGGGACGTCACCACGGAGGACACACCACCAGAACCATACGTCGGCGACGACACCAGGTATGGGTGGAATCATTCCGGCGAGTCCTCACTTAGGGCTAGACGAGACAAATCTGGTCGAACTGGCCATGGCGCAGACCAAGCAGTCCTTCGGATCGGTGATGGTAACTGCGAGAATTGTGTCTGGGCGGGCGGTGAAGTGCCGCTGCGGGAATTGAGTCCGGCGGCGGCTGCAACGAAGAACGAAGAAGACAACCTCTATTCTGAGCACTGTTCACACCTTTTATTTTATTTATACATATATTTTTATATTTCTTGCATATTGATCTTGAAATATAATTTAAAATTTTAGATTTTTATAGATATTATTTATCCAATAAATCAGATTTAATTTGATAAATAAACATTTAATTATTTATAAGATATAGAGATATCTTATTTGATTAATTTTGAATTAATATAATTAAATTTTATCTAAGACTATTAGATTCTATCTTTGGCAAATTAATAATTAATATTAAATATTAATTTTATTCAGATCTTTATTGAATTGAAATAATGAGAAATCGTTTTTAATTTTAAATAGTTAATATGATTAATTATTTATGCTTTTTATTTGGATAAAAAGCATCTCCCATTTATATAATATAATATATGTTATAATTGCATGCTTGTTTTATATCATGATATTATTGCACGCGGTGACTAGTATGGCCCAAATTAGGATAGATAAATACGATCTGCGTATCGTTATGTTTCTCTTGTACACGATCTGCGTATCATTATGTATTTTTTGTAATTTAAATTTATGCAAGAGTATTTTATTTCAAAATTTATGTAATACAAGAAGACGAAGATCCTATGAGGCTTGAAGGATGGTGATCCAAGATATCAAGACTTTCGAAGATTAGATCTTTTAGAGGCCATACTAGGAACCAACTTCTATTATTGCATTGTGTGAATGTCTTATAATCTCTTACTTTGCATGTTTGTTTGTCTGTTTATGTCATTTTGTTCACTTATAGATAGACAATCATTGCATGCTTAGTCCCTTAAAAGAACATTGAGATTGCCTTTCCATGTCATAACCACGAGGCACTTGGGATTCGTTGGATAGTTTTTGCCTTAGCAAGGTGTCCTTCTTTGACCATTTGGCTAGTGCGGGTATGTCTAATAGGGGCATGCTGCCTTGATGTGGTTTGACTCAACAAGAGACCAAAAGACTCAGTTTTGGATCTTGATGCATAGGATGCGCTTAACATTAGATGTGGCCATCAACCAAGAATTATAAGGAGTTATAATTAGTAAAAAATTACTTACCTTGCTTACATGAGACTTGGGGAAGTGCCTTAGTACGCTCGAGTTTCATCTAAAATAGGATCTTGGAATCATTTTACTCACAAGGGACAAATTAAATTGAGTAGAATGTGCAATAACTTAGTTTTATAACCTTTTATGATTTTAAGTTCTTGCATTTCAAGCATAATTTATCTGCATGTTTTTTCAATTTCTGTTTTAGAGTCACTATGTCCAGCGAAAACCTCAAATTCACACTACGCTCAATAGTTGAGAAAAACAGGCTGAATGACGCCAATTTCCTCGATTGGGAAAGGCAACTGAGAATTGTTCTCAGGTCTGAGCAACAAGAGGATGTCTTAAGCAAACCCATTCCTGAATTGTCTAACACCTCATCTGATGAGGAAAAGGCCAATTACAAGAACATTTGTGAAAGGTCAAGAGGTGTAAATTGCCTCATGCTTGCAGCTATGGAGCCTGGTCTTCAACAGAGGTTTGAAGATCATGATGCATACACGATAATGAAAAATCTTAGAGATCTTTTCAAAGAGCAAGCAAGGATTGAGAGGTATGAGACCCTCAAGTCCATATACGTTATTGAAATCTTATCAACTAGCTCCAATTATTGGGTATTAGATACCGGTTGTGGTTCTCACATTATTTCGAATGTGCATGGACTGCGAAATAGGAGACGGTTGCAGAGAGGAGAGATAGATTTCCGCGTTGGAAATGGAGCAACAGTTGTTGCAATAGAAACCGGAGATTATAGTCTACCTCTACCTTCTGGATTAGTTTTAGAACTTAATAATTGTTATTTTGTTCCTTCAATTTCTAGAAATTTGATTTCATTTTCAGCTTTGCGCCATGAGGGCTATGAACTTATTATTGTTGATAATGGTTTTGACATTTACAAGAATGATATTTTCTACGCTCATGCCAGTGAGAATAGTACTGGACTATACATATTAGAGCTCAAATCTGAAGTATATAACGTTGTTACAAAAAGGCAAAAGTCGAATAATATAAGTGAAGCCAACCTATGGCATTGTCGCTTGGGCCACATTAGCATCAAACGCATGAAAGAACTCCAACGTGTTGGTCGTCTGAAATCATTTGATTTTGAATCTTTTGAAACATGCGAATCATGCCTAATGGGGAAGATGACAAGGTCACCTTTCACTGGTACAAGTGAAAGAACTACTGAGCTATTGGCTCTCATACATACTGATGTTTGTGGACCTATGAGCACAGCAGCTATGAGAGGCTATCGATACTTCATTACATTTACTGATGACTTTAGTAGATATGGGTATATCTATCTAATGAAAACATAAATCTGAATCTTTTGAAAAGTTCAAAGAATTTCAAAATGAAGTTGAAACACAAACTGGCAAGAAGATAAAGAAACTTCGATCAGATCGAGGGGGTGAATATCTGAGCCAAGAATTCGACCATCATTTGAGGAGTTGTGGTATAATAACACAACTCACTCCACCAGGTACACCACAACTGAATGGTGTGTCTGAAAGGATAAACAGGACATTGTTAGACATGGTCCGATCCATGATGAGTTTTGCTGATCTTCCGACATCCTTCTGGGGTTATGCCCTCACTACTGCTGCGTTCACACTAAACATGACTCCGTCACGATCAGTTGACAAGACACCACATGAGATATGGTTTGGGAAGCCTCCCAGCTTGTCATTTCTGAAAGTCTGGGGATGCGAGACTTACGTAAAGCGTTTACTATCTGATAAGCTCGCACCTAAATCATACAAATGCTTTTTTATAGGTTACCCCAAGGAAACGAGGGGTTAATATTTCTACAATCCCGTTGAGAACAAAGTGTTTGTTGCTCGGGATGGTGCCTTTTTGGAAAAGGATTTCTTTTCCAAGAAGTCAAGTGGGAGAAATGTCCAGCTTGATGAGATTCAAGCTGAGCAACAAACTCTACAGCAAGAGAACATAGAAGATGTCATAGAGGAACTTGATTTTGGAATATTACCTTCTGAAGGTGAAATTATCCAAAATCAAGATGTAATTCCTCAAGCAGATGAAGCAACTGAGGTACCACATACTGATGTGGTCAATCCTCCTGCTGAAGTCTCTCCAACTGTAGGACCACTTTGGAGATCAGACAGGCTAAGGAGGCGACCTAGACGACATGAGGATTTCGTCCCGACTGCTAACATTGATATTCTATTTTTAGAGAATGATGAGCCTGCTACCTATAAAAAAGCTATGGCGGACACCAGCTCCAAAAAACGGCTTGCAGCCATGAAATCCGAAATGGACTCCATGTTTGAAAATCAAGTATGGGACTTGATAGATTTGCCTGATGGGGTGAAACACCATTGGATGCAAATGGGTCTTTAAGATTAAGACAGACAAGGATGGAAATGTTTCTGTTTATAAGGCGAGATTAGTTGCCAAAGGATTTAGACAAGTTCATGGTATTGACTATGATGAAACATTCTCACCGGTCGTAATGATCAGGTCCATTAGGATAATCCTAGCTATTGCCGCTTATTATGACTATGAGATATGGCAAATGGATGTCAAAACCGCTTTTCTAAATGGAAATTTAGAAGAGAATGTATACATGATGCAACCAGAAGGTTTTGAGGATCCTAAGAATCCTAGGAAAGTATGCAAGCTTAAGAAGTCTATCTATGGACTTAAGCAAGCATCTAGGAGTTGGAACCTTCGTTTTGATGAAGTAGTCAAAAAGTTTAATTCATCAGATGCGAAGAAGAGCCCTGTGTTTACAAGAAGTTTAGTGGGAGCAAAGTGGTCTTCCTAGTTCTATATGTGGATGACATATTACTCATTGGAAATGATATTCCTATGCTGGAGACAGTTAAGGAATGGCTTAAGAAGAATTTTTCAATGAAAGATCTAGGAGAGGCAGAGTACATATTAGGTATAAAGATCTATAGAGATAGATCTAGGAGACTTATTGGTCTAAGTCAAGGAACTTATATAGATAAAATCCTTGCTAGATTCAATATGATGAATTCCAAGAAAGGATTTCTTCCTATGCAACATGGCTTACATCTCAGCAAAAGCCAGTGTCCTAAAACACTTGGTGAAACTGAGAGAATGAGTAAGATTCCTTATGCTTCAACCATAGGATCTATCATGTATGCTATGACATGTACTCGCCCAGATGTTGCGCACGCTTTGAGTATGTGCAACAGATACCAATCAACCCTGGAGAGGCACATTGGTGTGCGGCCAAGAACATTCTAAAGTACTTAAGAAGGACTAAGGATGACGTTTTGGTGTATGGAGGTGAAGACGAGTTAATCGTCAAGGGCTATACTGATGCGAGTTTCCAGACAGACATAGATGATTTTGAATCTCAGTCAGGGTACGTCTTCATTTTGAATGGAGGAGCCGTCAGCTGGAAAAGCTCAAAGCAAGGGACAATAGCAGATTCTACAACGGAAGCAGAGTACATTGCTGCTAGTGAAGCAGCTAAGGAGGCTGTCTGGATTAGACAGTTTATAGCTGAGCTTGGTGTCGTTCCTAGCATTTCTAGAGCTATTGACGTCTATTGTGATAACAATGGCGCCATTGCTCAAGCCAAGGAACCTAGCTCTAGTTCTAGATCCAGACATGTCCTACGGAAGTATCACATGATCAGACACTATGTTGATAGAGGTGATGTGAGGATGTGCAAAGTGCACATAGATGACAACATTGCAGATCCATTAACCAAGCCCATGCCTAGGCCCAAGCATGAGAGTCACACTCGGGCCAAAGGGCTCAAACACATTGGAGAATTGTTTTGAAATATTTGTTTTTGATAAAACTTGTTTATCGTTATTACAAACACTTATGCATATATGATTTTCATATTATTATTTAATTACTTGGAGTTGAATAAAGTATCCAAATAGTTTTGTAGTTAACAAATGGGTCCATCAAAACTGTTTTGGTGGATGAAGCCCCATTAAGTGAACTGAAATTAAAAAATTATTAAATTGTCCGTGGTCTTAGTCATTAATTTGGATACAAATGGCTTATTTTGAGACCATATTGTGAGATTGATTGACAACACCGGGTTTCATGTGTTGTAGGGACACAAAGATGTCTAATCAATTAGTGATTACATAGATGTGTATAGTGATACATATTGGGTAGACCGTTCTTAGGATTATGTAGGACATTACTACAGAGTTCTAAGATTATTCATGATTAGTGAGTTCCTTAGACATGAGTACGATATAGTCTTCATTTGGCTGCTGGTATGTCTTTGACGCTGCTAAACGCCGACCGTAACAGGCAGTTATAAAAGTAGTGATTGGGATTGCCAAAAGTTGAGTGGGAGCTATAGTTTTACAAGATTGAATATGTCCTCCTATTCCGTGTATACCATGATACATTTGGAAAGGAATGGTGTCTCGGCCACTTGAAGAGTGAGAACTGAAAAACGCATGGCCATGCTCAGATGGATTATTAATAATCATCTGTATTGACAGTTCGATCTCAAGAGTTCAAGAAACATATTTGGCGGAAAAGATGAGTTTCATCATATAGTCAAATAAGACATTAAGTGACAAAGGAATTTTAACATTGCACACTTGTTTCAAGGACAAGTGGGAGATTGAAGGAATTGTGTCCTTTAATCAAATGTGCAATTAGTAAATATGAAATAGGATATTTATAAAAGATTTATAATCCGATTATTTTAGGTAGTCATAGTGCTTTGCTACAAGCCAACTATGATTTATGGATTTTATGTTATAAAATTCATTACTATTATAATTGGGTCCTACGAGGTCACACCATAAGAGTATATGGACTGGATCAATATTTGAGAGATTATATAAAGTATATAATATAAAGTTATACAAGATATAGCCTAGAGCTTATTAATGATAAAGAGTTATTATTAATATAAGTATAAATTTATATGTAAATCTATATAGATATCTT
>NW_027366716.1:0-67181 GCF_046119375.1 Phyllobates terribilis | reverse complement strand
TCAGTAGCTTCAAACATTTCTGGTATATGAAATACATGTTTTCACTGGCAAAAATCAATGAAATATGTAAATGCACAAACAGTAATATCTCACATTGCAAGGTGCAATTCTGAAATTTTTTGCTTTTTCCTGCTAATCCTAGCATGATAAAAGAAGATTCAAAGAGAGTGAGATGCAGCTCCTTTCATTCAGTCAGTAGCTTCAAACATTTCTGGTATATGAAAAACATGTTTTTCAATGGCAAAAATCAATGAATATTGTAAATGCACAAACAGTAATATCTCCACATTGCACGGTGCAATTCTGAAATTTTTAGCTTTTTCCTGTTAATCCTAGCATGATAAAGAAGATTCAAAGAGAGTGAGATGCCAGCTCCTTTCATTCAGTCAGTAGCTTCAAACATTTCTGGTATATGAAAACATGTTTTTCAATGGCAAAAATCAATGAATATTGTAAATGCACAAAACAGTAATATCTCCACATTGCAAGGTTCAATTCTGAATTTTTGCTTTTTCCTGCTAATCCTAGCATGATAAAGAAGATTCAAAGAGAGTGAGATGCCAGCTCCTTTCATTCAGTCAGTAGCTTTCAAACATTTCTGGTATATGAAAAACATGTTTTTCAATGGCAAAAATCAATGAATATTGTAAATGCACAAACAGTAATATCTCCACATTGCACGGTGCAATTCTGAAATTTTTAGCTTTTTCCTGCTAATCCTAGCATGATAAAGAAGATTCAAAGAGAGTGAGATGCCAGCTCCTTTCATTCAGTCAGTAGCTTCAAACATTTCTGGTATATGAAAAACATGTTTTCAATGGCAAAAATCAATGAATATGTAATGCACAAACAGTAATACATTGAAATTTGTACCTAGCTGATAAAGAAGATTCAAAGAGAGTGAGATGTCAGCTCCTTTCATTCAGTCAGTAGCTTCAAACATTTCTGGTATATGAAAAACATGTTTTTCAATGGCAAAAATCAATGAATATTGTAAATGCACAAACAGTAATATCTCCACATTGCAAGGTGCAATTCTGAAATTTTTTGCTTTTTCCTGCTAATCCTAGCATGATAAAGAAGATTCAAAGAGAGTGAGATGCCAGCTCCTTTCATTCAGTCAGTAGCTTCAAACATTTCTGGTATATGAAAAACATGTTTTTCAATGGCAAAAATCAATGAATATTGTAAATGCACAAACAGTAATATCTCCACATTGCACGGTGCAATTCTGAAATTTTTTAGCTTTTTCCTGTTAATCCTAGCATGATAAAGAAGATTCAAAGAGAGTGAGATGCCAGCTCCTTTCATTCAGTCAGTAGCTTCAAACATTTCTGGTATATGAAAAACATGTTTTTCAATGGCAAAAATCAACGAATATTGTAAATGCACAAACAGTAATATCTCCACATTGCAAGGTGCAATTCTGAAATTTTTTGCTTTTTCCTGCTAATCCTAGCATGATAAAGAAGATTCAAAGAGAGTGAGATGCCAGCTCCTTTCATTCAGTCAGTAGCTTCAAACATTTCTGGTATATGAAAAACATGTTTTTCAATGGCAAAAATCAATGAATATTGTAAATGCACAAACAGTAATATCTCCACATTGCACGGTGCAATTCTGAAATTTTTAGCTTTTTCCTGTTAATCCTAGCATGATAAAGAAGATTCAAAGAGAGTGAGATGCCAGCTCCTTTCATTCAGTCAGTAGCTTCAAACATTTCTGGTATATGAAAAACATGTTTTTCAATGGCAAAAATCAATGAATATTGTAAATGCACAAACAGTAATATCTCCACATTGCAAGGTGCAATTCTGAAATTTTTTGCTTTTTCCTGCTAATCCTAGCATGATAAAGAAGATTCAAAGAGTGAGATGCCAGCTCCTTTCATTCAGTCAGTAGCTTCAAACATTTCTGGTATATGAAAACATGTTTTTCAATGGCAAAATCAATGAATATTGTAAATGCACAAACAGTAATATCTCCACATTGCAAGGTGCAATTCTGAAATTTTTTGCTTTTTCCTGTTAATCCTAGCATGATAAAGAAGATTCAAAGAGAGTGAGATGCCAGCTCCTTTCATTCAGTCAGTAGCTTCAAACATTTCTGGTATATGAAAAACATGTTTTTCAATGGCAAAAATCAATGAATATTGTAAATGCACAAACAGTAATATCTCCACATTGCAAGGTGCAATTCTGAAATTTTTTGCTTTTTCCTGCTAATCCTAGCATGATAAAGAAGATTCAAAGAGAGTGAGATGCCAGCTCCTTTCATTCAGTCAGTAGCTTCAAACATTTCTGGTATATGAAAAACATGTTTTTCAATGGCAAAAATCAATGAATATTGTAAATGCACAAACAGTAATATCTCCACATTGCAAGGTGCAATTCTGAAATTTTTTGCTTTTTCCTGCTAATCCTAGCATGATAAAGAAGATTCAAAGAGAGTGAGATGCCAGCTCCTTTCATTCAGTCAGTAGCTTCAAACATTTCTGGTATATGAAAAACATGTTTTTCAATGGCAAAAATCAATGAATATTGTAAATGCACAAACAGTAATATCTCCACATTGCAAGGTGCAATTCTGAAATTTTTTGCTTTTTCCTGTTAATCCTAGCATGATAAAGAAGATTCAAAGAGAGTGAGATGCCAGCTCCTTTCATTCAGTCAGTAGCTTCAAACATTTCTGGTATATGAAAAACATGTTTTTCAATGGCAAAAATCAATGAATATTGTAAATGCACAAACAGTAATATCTCCACATTGCAAGGTGCAATTCTGAAATTTTTTGCTTTTTCCTGCTAATCCTAGCATGATAAAGAAGATTCAAAGAGAGTGAGATGCCAGCTCCTTTCATTCAGTCAGTAGCTTCAAACATTTCTGGTATATGAAAAACATGTTTTTCAATGGCAAAAATCAATGAATATTGTAAATGCACAAACAGTAATATCTCCACATTGCAAGGTGCAATTCTGAAATTTTTTGCTTTTTCCTGTTAATCCTAGCATGATAAAGAAGATTCAAAGAGAGTGAGATGCCAGCTCCTTTCATTCAGTCAGTAGCTTCAAACATTTCTGGTATATGAAAAACATGTTTTTCAATGGCAAAAATCAATGAATATTGTAAATGCACAAACAGTAATATCTCCACATTGCAAGGTGCAATTCTGAAATTTTTTGCTTTTTCCTGCTAATCCTAGCATGATAAAGAAGATTCAAAGAGAGTGAGATGCCAGCTCCTTTCATTCAGTCAGTAGCTTCAAACATTTCTGGTATATGAAAAACATGTTTTTCAATGGCAAAAATCAATGAATATTGTAAATGCACAAACAGTAATATCTCCACATTGCAAGGTGCAATTCTGAAATTTTTTGCTTTTTCCTGCTAATCCTAGCATGATAAAGAAGATTCAAAGAGAGTGAGATGCCAGCTCCTTTCATTCAGTCAGTAGCTTCAAACATTTCTGGTATATGAAAAACATGTTTTTCAATGGCAAAAATCAATGAATATTGTAAATGCACAAACAGTAATATCTCCACATTGCAAGGTGCAATTCTGAAATTTTTTGCTTTTTCCTGTTAATCCTAGCATGATAAAGAAGATTCAAAGAGAGTGAGATGCCAGCTCCTTTCATTCAGTCAGTAGCTTCAAACATTTCTGGTATATGAAAAACATGTTTTTCAATGGCAAAAATCAATGAATATTGTAAATGCACAAACAGTAATATCTCCACATTGCAAGGTGCAATTCTGAAATTTTTTGCTTTTTCCTGCTAATCCTAGCATGATAAAGAAGATTCAAAGAGAGTGAGATGCCAGCTCCTTTCATTCAGTCAGTAGCTTCAAACATTTCTGGTATATGAAAAACATGTTTTTCAATGGCAAAAATCAATGAATATTGTAAATGCACAAACAGTAATATCTCCACATTGCAAGGTGCAATTCTGAAATTTTTTGCTTTTTCCTGTTAATCCTAGCATGATAAAGAAGATTCAAAGAGAGTGAGATGCCAGCTCCTTTCATTCAGTCAGTAGCTTCAAACATTTCTGGTATATGAAAAACATGTTTTTCAATGGCAAAAATCAATGAATATTGTAAATGCACAAACAGTAATATCTCCACATTGCACGGTGCAATTCTGAAATTTTTTAGCTTTTTCCTGTTAATCCTAGCATGATAAAGAAGATTCAAAGAGAGTGAGATGCCAGCTCCTTTCATTCAGTCAGTAGCTTCAAACATTTCTGGTATATGAAAAACATGTTTTTCAATGGCAAAAATCAATGAATATTGTAAATGCACAAACAGTAATATCTCCACATTGCAAGGTGCAATTCTGAAATTTTTGCTTTTTCCTGCTAATCCTAGCATGATAAAGAAGATTCAAAGAGAGTGAGATGCCAGCTCCTTTCATTCAGTCAGTAGCTTCAAACATTTCTGGTATATGAAAAACATGTTTTTCAATGGCAAAAATCAATGAATATTGTAAATGCACAAACAGTAATATCTCCACATTGCACGGTGCAATTCTGAAATTTTTAGCTTTTTCCTGTTAATCCTAGCATGATAAAGAAGATTCAAAGAGAGTGAGATGCCAGCTCCTTTCATTCAGTCAGTAGCTTCAAACATTTCTGGTATATGAAAAACATGTTTTTCAATGGCAAAAATCAATGAATATTGTAAATGCACAAACAGTAATATCTCCACATTGCAAGGTGCAATTCTGAAATTTTTTGCTTTTTCCTGCTAATCCTAGCATGATAAAGAAGATTCAAAGAGAGTGAGATGCCAGCTCCTTTCATTCAGTCAGTAGCTTCAAACATTTCTGGTATATGAAAAACATGTTTTTCAATGGCAAAAATCAATGAATATTGTAAATGCACAAACAGTAATATCTCCACATTGCAAGGTGCAATTCTGAAATTTTTTGCTTTTTCCTGTAATCCTAGCATGATAAAGAAGATTCAAAGAGAGTGAGATGCCAGCTCCTTTCATTCAGTCAGTAGCTTCAAACATTTCTGGTATATGAAAAACATGTTTTTCAATGGCAAAAATCAATGAATATTGTAAATGCACAAACAGTAATATCTCCACATTGCAAGGTGCAATTCTGAAATTTTTAGCTTTTTCCTGTTAATCCTAGCATGATAAAGAAGATTCAAAGAGAGTGAGATGCCAGCTCCTTTCATTCAGTCAGTAGCTTCAAACATTTCTGGTATATGAAAAACATGTTTTTCAATGGCAAAAATCAATGAATATTGTAAATGCACAAACAGTAATATCTCCACATTGCAAGGTGCAATTCTGAAATTTTTTGCTTTTTCCTGCTAATCCTAGCATGATAAAGAAGATTCAAAGAGAGTGAGATGCCAGCTCCTTTCATTCAGTCAGTAGCTTCAAACATTTCTGGTATATGAAAAACATGTTTTTCAATGGCAAAAATCAATGAATATTGTAAATGCACAAACAGTAATATCTCCACATTGCACGGTGCAATTCTGAAATTTTTAGCTTTTTCCTGTTAATCCTAGCATGATAAAGAAGATTCAAAGA
Source organism: Phyllobates terribilis (assembly GCF_046119375.1). Taxonomy (NCBI): domain Eukaryota; kingdom Metazoa; phylum Chordata; class Amphibia; order Anura; family Dendrobatidae; genus Phyllobates; species Phyllobates terribilis. The sequence continues at coordinate 61,631 of NW_027366716.1, read as the reverse complement.
GAGTGAGATGCCAGCTCCTTTCATTCAGTCAGTAGCTTCAAACATTTCTGGTATATGAAAAACATGTTTTTCAATGGCAAAAATCAATGAATATTGTAAATGCACAAACAGTAATATCTCCACATTGCAAGGTGCAATTCTGAAATTTTTTGCTTTTTCCTGCTAATCCTAGCATGATAAAGAAGATTCAAAGAGAGTGAGATGCCAGCTCCTTTCATTCAGTCAGTAGCTTCAAACATTTCTGGTATATGAAAAACATGTTTTTCAATGGCAAAAATCAATGAATATTGTAAATGCACAAACAGTAATATCTCCACATTGCACGGTGCAATTCTGAAATTTTTTAGCTTTTTCCTGTTAATCCTAGCATGATAAAGAAGATTCAAAGAGAGTGAGATGCCAGCTCCTTTCATTCAGTCAGTAGCTTCAAACATTTCTGGTATATGAAAAACATGTTTTTCAATGGCAAAAATCAATGAATATTGTAAATGCACAAACAGTAATATCTCCACATTGCAAGGTGCAATTCTGAAATTTTTTGCTTTTTCCTGCTAATCCTAGCATGATAAAGAAGATTCAAAGAGAGTGAGATGCCAGCTCCTTTCATTCAGTCAGTAGCTTCAAACATTTCTGGTATATGAAAAACATGTTTTTCAATGGCAAAAATCAATGAATATTGTAAATGCACAAACAGTAATATCTCCACATTGCACGGTGCAATTCTGAAATTTTTAGCTTTTTCCTGTTAATCCTAGCATGATAAAGAAGATTCAAAGAGAGTGAGATGCCAGCTCCTTTCATTCAGTCAGTAGCTTCAAACATTTCTGGTATATGAAAAACATGTTTTTCAATGGCAAAAATCAATGAATATTGTAAATGCACAAACAGTAATATCTCCACATTGCAAGGTGCAATTCTGAAATTTTTTGCTTTTTCCTGCTAATCCTAGCATGATAAAGAAGATTCAAAGAGAGTGAGATGCCAGCTCCTTTCATTCAGTCAGTAGCTTCAAACATTTCTGGTATATGAAAAACATGTTTTTCAATGGCAAAAATCAATGAATATTGTAAATGCACAAACAGTAATATCTCCACATTGCACGGTGCAATTCTGAAATTTTTAGCTTTTTCCTGTTAATCCTAGCATGATAAAGAAGATTCAAAGAGAGTGAGATGCCAGCTCCTTTCATTCAGTCAGTAGCTTCAAACATTTCTGGTATATGAAAAACATGTTTTTCAATGGCAAAAATCAATGAATATTGTAAATGCACAAACAGTAATATCTCCACATTGCAAGGTGCAATTCTGAAATTTTTTGCTTTTTCCTGTTAATCCTAGCATGATAAAGAAGATTCAAAGAGAGTGAGATGCCAGCTCCTTTCATTCAGTCAGTAGCTTCAAACATTTCTGGTATATGAAAAACATGTTTTTCAATGGCAAAAATCAATGAATATTGTAAATGCACAAACAGTAATATCTCCACATTGCAAGGTGCAATTCTGAAATTTTTTGCTTTTTCCTGCTAATCCTAGCATGATAAAGAAGATTCAAAGAGAGTGAGATGCCAGCTCCTTTCATTCAGTCAGTAGCTTCAAACATTTCTGGTATATGAAAAACATGTTTTTCAATGGCAAAAATCAATGAATATTGTAAATGCACAAACAGTAATATCTCCACATTGCACGGTGCAATTCTGAAATTTTTAGCTTTTTCCTGTTAATCCTAGCATGATAAAGAAGATTCAAAGAGAGTGAGATGCCAGCTCCTTTCATTCAGTCAGTAGCTTCAAACATTTCTGGTATATGAAAAACATGTTTTTCAATGGCAAAAATCAATGAATATTGTAAATGCACAAACAGTAATATCTCCACATTGCAAGGTGCAATTCTGAAATTTTTTGCTTTTTCCTGCTAATCCTAGCATGATAAAGAAGATTCAAAGAGAGTGAGATGCCAGCTCCTTTCATTCAGTCAGTAGCTTCAAACATTTCTGGTATATGAAAAACATGTTTTTCAATGGCAAAAATCAATGAATATTGTAAATGCACAAACAGTAATATCTCCACATTGCACGGTGCAATTCTGAAATTTTTAGCTTTTTCCTGTTAATCCTAGCATGATAAAGAAGATTCAAAGAGAGTGAGATGCCAGCTCCTTTCATTCAGTCAGTAGCTTCAAACATTTCTGGTATATGAAAAACATGTTTTTCAATGGCAAAAATCAATGAATATTGTAAATGCACAAACAGTAATATCTCCACATTGCAAGGTGCAATTCTGAAATTTTTTGCTTTTTCCTGTTAATCCTAGCATGATAAAGAAGATTCAAAGAGAGTGAGATGCCAGCTCCTTTCATTCAGTCAGTAGCTTCAAACATTTCTGGTATATGAAAAACATGTTTTTCAATGGCAAAAATCAATGAATATTGTAAATGCACAAACAGTAATATCTCCACATTGCAAGGTGCAATTCTGAAATTTTTTGCTTTTTCCTGCTAATCCTAGCATGATAAAGAAGATTCAAAGAGAGTGAGATGCCAGCTCCTTTCATTCAGTCAGTAGCTTCAAACATTTCTGGTATATGAAAAACATGTTTTTCAATGGCAAAAATCAATGAATATTGTAAATGCACAAACAGTAATATCTCCACATTGCACGGTGCAATTCTGAAATTTTTAGCTTTTTCCTGTTAATCCTAGCATGATAAAGAAGATTCAAAGAGAGTGAGATGCCAGCTCCTTTCATTCAGTCAGTAGCTTCAAACATTTCTGGTATATGAAAAACATGTTTTTCAATGGCAAAAATCAATGAATATTGTAAATGCACAAACAGTAATATCTCCACATTGCAAGGTGCAATTCTGAAATTTTTTGCTTTTTCCTGCTAATCCTAGCATGATAAAGAAGATTCAAAGAGAGTGAGATGCCAGCTCCTTTCATTCAGTCAGTAGCTTCAAACATTTCTGGTATATGAAAAACATGTTTTTCAATGGCAAAAATCAATGAATATTGTAAATGCACAAACAGTAATATCTCCACATTGCAAGGTGCAATTCTGAAATTTTTTGCTTTTTCCTGTTAATCCTAGCATGATAAAGAAGATTCAAAGAGAGTGAGATGCCAGCTCCTTTCATTCAGTCAGTAGCTTCAAACATTTCTGGTATATGAAAAACATGTTTTTCAATGGCAAAAATCAATGAATATTGTAAATGCACAAACAGTAATATCTCCACATTGCAAGGTGCAATTCTGAAATTTTTTGCTTTTTCCTGCTAATCCTAGCATGATAAAGAAGATTCAAAGAGAGTGAGATGCCAGCTCCTTTCATTCAGTCAGTAGCTTCAAACATTTCTGGTATATGAAAAACATGTTTTTCAATGGCAAAAATCAATGAATATTGTAAATGCACAAACAGTAATATCTCCACATTGCACGGTGCAATTCTGAAATTTTTAGCTTTTTCCTGTTAATCCTAGCATGATAAAGAAGATTCAAAGAGAGTGAGATGCCAGCTCCTTTCATTCAGTCAGTAGCTTCAAACATTTCTGGTATATGAAAAACATGTTTTTCAATGGCAAAAATCAATGAATATTGTAAATGCACAAACAGTAATATCTCCACATTGCAAGGTGCAATTCTGAAATTTTTTGCTTTTTCCTGTTAATCCTAGCATGATAAAGAAGATTCAAAGAGAGTGAGATGCCAGCTCCTTTCATTCAGTCAGTAGCTTCAAACATTTCTGGTATATGAAAAACATGTTTTTCAATGGCAAAAATCAATGAATATTGTAAATGCACAAACAGTAATATCTCCACATTGCAAGGTGCAATTCTGAAATTTTTTGCTTTTTCCTGCTAATCCTAGCATGATAAAGAAGATTCAAAGAGAGTGAGATGCCATCTCCTTTCATTCAGTCAGTAGCTTCAAACATTTCTGGTATATGAAAAACATGTTTTCAATGGCAAAAATCAATGAATATTGTAAATGCACAAACAGTAATATCTCCACATTGCACGGTGCAATTCTGAAATTTTTAGCTTTTTCCTGTTAATCCTAGCATGATAAAGAAGATTCAAAGAGAGTGAGATGCCAGCTCCTTTCATTCAGTCAGTAGCTTCAAACATTTCTGGTATATGAAAAACATGTTTTTCAATGGCAAAAATCAATGAATATTGTAAATGCACAAACAGTAATATCTCCACATTGCAAGGTGCAATTCTGAAATTTTTTGCTTTTTCCTGTTAATCCTAGCATGATAAAGAAGATTCAAAGAGAGTGAGATGCCAGCTCCTTTCATTCAGTCAGTAGCTTCAAACATTTCTGGTATATGAAAAACATGTTTTTCAATGGCAAAAATCAATGAATATTGTAAATGCACAAACAGTAATATCTCCACATTGCAAGGTGCAATTCTGAAATTTTTTGCTTTTTCCTGCTAATCCTAGCATGATAAAGAAGATTCAAAGAGAGTGAGATGCCAGCTCCTTTCATTCAGTCAGTAGCTTCAAACATTTCTGGTATATGAAAAACATGTTTTTCAATGGCAAAAATCAATGAATATTGTAAATGCACAAACAGTAATATCTCCACATTGCAAGGTGCAATTCTGAAATTTTTTGCTTTTTCCTGCTAATCCTAGCATGATAAAGAAGATTCAAAGAGAGTGAGATGCCAGCTCCTTTCATTCAGTCAGTAGCTTCAAACATTTCTGGTATATGAAAAACATGTTTTTCAATGGCAAAAATCAATGAATATTGTAAATGCACAAACAGTAATATCTCCACATTGCACGGTGCAATTCTGAAATTTTTAGCTTTTTCCTGTTAATCCTAGCATGATAAAGAAGATTCAAAGAGAGTGAGATGCCAGCTCCTTTCATTCAGTCAGTAGCTTCAAACATTTCTGGTATATGAAAAACATGTTTTTCAATGGCAAAAATCAATGAATATTGTAAATGCACAAACAGTAATATCTCCACATTGCAAGGTGCAATTCTGAAATTTTTTGCTTTTTCCTGCTAATCCTAGCATGATAAAGAAGATTCAAAGAGAGTGAGATGCCAGCTCCTTTCATTCAGTCAGTAGCTTCAAACATTTCTGGTATATGAAAAACATGTTTTTCAATGGCAAAAATCAATGAATATTGTAAATGCACAAACAGTAATATCTCCACATTGCAAGGTGCAATTCTGAAATTTTTAGCTTTTTCCTGTTAATCCTAGCATGATAAAGAAGATTCAAAGAGAGTGAGATGCCAGCTCCTTTCATTCAGTCAGTAGCTTCAAACATTTCTGGTATATGAAAAACATGTTTTTCAATGGCAAAAATCAATGAATATTGTAAATGCACAAACAGTAATATCTCCACATTGCAAGGTGCAATTCTGAAATTTTTTGCTTTTTCCTGCTAATCCTAGCATGATAAAGAAGATTCAAGAGAGTGAGATGCCAGCTCCTTTCATTCAGTCAGTAGCTTCAAACATTTCTGGTATATGAAAAACATGTTTTTCAATGGCAAAAATCAATGAATATTGTAAATGCACAAACAGTAATATCTCCACATTGCACGGTGCAATTCTGAAATTTTTAGCTTTTTCCTGTTAATCCTAGCATGATAAAGAAGATTCAAAGAGAGTGAGATGCCAGCTCCTTTCATTCAGTCAGTAGCTTCAAACATTTCTGGTATATGAAAAACATGTTTTCAATGGCAAAAATCAATGAATATTGTAAATGCACAAACAGTAATATCTCCACATTGCAAGGTGCAATTCTGAAATTTTTTGCTTTTTCCTGTTAATCCTAGCATGATAAAGAAGATTCAAAGAGAGTGAGATGCCAGCTCCTTTCATTCAGTCAGTAGCTTCAAACATTTCTGGTATATGAAAAACATGTTTTTCAATGGCAAAAATCAATGAATATTGTAAATGCACAAACAGTAATATCTCCACATTGCAAGGTGCAATTCTGAAATTTTTTGCTTTTTCCTGCTAATCCTAGCATGATAAAGAAGATTCAAAGAGAGTGAGATGCCAGCTCCTTTCATTCAGTCAGTAGCTTCAAACATTTCTGGTATATGAAAAACATGTTTTTCAATGGCAAAAATCAATGAATATTGTAAATGCACAAACAGTAATATCTCCACATTGCACGGTGCAATTCTGAAATTTTTAGCTTTTTCCTGTTAATCCTAGCATGATAAAGAAGATTCAAAGAGAGTGAGATGCCAGCTCGTTTCATTCAGTCAGTAGCTTCAAACATTTCTGGTATATGAAAAACATGTTTTTCAATGGCAAAAATCAATGAATATTGTAAATGCACAAACAGTAATATCTCCACATTGCAAGGTGCAATTCTGAAATTTTTTGCTTTTTCCTGCTAATCCTAGCATGATAAAGAAGATTCAAAGAGAGTGAGATGCCAGCTCCTTTCATTCAGTCAGTAGCTTCAAACATTTCTGGTATATGAAAAACATGTTTTTCAATGGCAAAAATCAATGAATATTGTAAATGCACAAACAGTAATATCTCCACATTGCAAGGTGCAATTCTGAAATTTTTTGCTTTTTCCTGCTAATCCTAGCATGATAAAGAAGATTCAAAGAGAGTGAGATGCCAGCTCCTTTCATTCAGTCAGTAGCTTCAAACATTTCTGGTATATGAAAAACATGTTTTTCAATGGCAAAAATCAATGAATATTGTAAATGCACAAACAGTAATATCTCCACATTGCACGGTGCAATTCTGAAATTTTTAGCTTTTTCCTGTTAATCCTAGCATGATAAAGAAGATTCAAAGAGAGTGAGATGCCAGCTCCTTTCATTCAGTCAGTAGCTTCAAACATTTCTGGTATATGAAAAACATGTTTTTCAATGGCAAAAATCAATGAATATTGTAAATGCACAAACAGTAATATCTCCACATTGCAAGGTGCAATTCTGAAATTTTTTGCTTTTTCCTGCTAATCCTAGCATGATAAAGAAGATTCAAAGAGAGTGAGATGCCAGCTCCTTTCATTCAGTCAGTAGCTTCAAACATTTCTGGTATATGAAAAACATGTTTTTCAATGGCAAAAATCAATGAATATTGTAAATGCACAAACAGTAATATCTCCACATTGCACGGTGCAATTCTGAAATTTTTAGCTTTTTCCTGTTAATCCTAGCATGATAAAGAAGATTCAAAGAGAGTGAGATGCCAGCTCCTTTCATTCAGTCAGTAGCTTCAAACATTTCTGGTATATGAAAAACATGTTTTTCAATGGCAAAAATCAATGAATATTGTAAATGCACAAACAGTAATATCTCCACATTGCAAGGTGCAATTCTGAAATTTTTTGCTTTTTCCTGTTAATCCTAGCATGATAAAGAAGATTCAAAGAGAGTGAGATGCCAGCTCCTTTCATTCAGTCAGTAGCTTCAAACATTTCTGGTATATGAAAAACATGTTTTTCAATGGCAAAAATCAATGAATATTGTAAATGCACAAACAGTAATATCTCCACATTGCAAGGTGCAATTCTGAAATTTTTTGCTTTTTCCTGCTAATCCTAGCATGATAAAGAAGATTCAAAGAGAGTGAGATGCCAGCTCCTTTCATTCAGTCAGTAGCTTCAAACATTTCTGGTATATGAAAAACATGTTTTTCAATGGCAAAAATCAATGAATATTGTAAATGCACAAACAGTAATATCTCCACATTGCAAGGTGCAATTCTGAAATTTTTTGCTTTTTCCTGCTAATCCTAGCATGATAAAGAAGATTCAAAGAGAGTGAGATGCCAGCTCCTTTCATTCAGTCAGTAGCTTCAAACATTTCTGGTATATGAAAAACATGTTTTTCAATGGCAAAAATCAATGAATATTGTAAATGCACAAACAGTAATATCTCCACATTGCACGGTGCAATTCTGAAATTTTTAGCTTTTTCCTGTTAATCCTAGCATGATAAAGAAGATTCAAAGAGAGTGAGATGCCAGCTCCTTTCATTCAGTCAGTAGCTTCAAACATTTCTGGTATATGAAAAACATGTTTTTCAATGGCAAAAATCAATGAATATTGTAAATGCACAAACAGTAATATCTCCACATTGCAAGGTGCAATTCTGAAATTTTTTGCTTTTTCCTGCTAATCCTAGCATGATAAAGAAGATTCAAAGAGAGTGAGATGCCAGCTCCTTTCATTCAGTCAGTAGCTTCAAACATTTCTGGTATATGAAAAACATGTTTTTCAATGGCAAAAATCAATGAATATTGTAAATGCACAAACAGTAATATCTCCACATTGCAAGGTGCAATTCTGAAATTTTTAGCTTTTTCCTGTTAATCCTAGCATGATAAAGAAGATTCAAAGAGAGTGAGATGCCAGCTCCTTTCATTCAGTCAGTAGCTTCAAACATTTCTGGTATATGAAAAACATGTTTTTCAATGGCAAAAATCAATGAATATTGTAAATGCACAAACAGTAATATCTCCACATTGCAAGGTGCAATTCTGAAATTTTTTGCTTTTTCCTGCTAATCCTAGCATGATAAAGAAGATTCAAAGAGAGTGAGATGCCAGCTCCTTTCATTCAGTCAGTAGCTTCAAACATTTCTGGTATATGAAAAACATGTTTTTCAATGGCAAAAATCAATGAATATTGTAAATGCACAAACAGTAATATCTCCACATTGCACGGTGCAATTCTGAAATTTTTAGCTTTTTCCTGTTAATCCTAGCATGATAAAGAAGATTCAAAGAGAGTGAGATGCCAGCTCCTTTCATTCAGTCAGTAGCTTCAAACATTTCTGGTATATGAAAAACATGTTTTTCAATGGCAAAAATCAATGAATATTGTAAATGCACAAACAGTAATATCTCCACATTGCAAGGTGCAATTCTGAAATTTTTTGCTTTTTCCTGTTAATCCTAGCATGATAAAGAAGATTCAAAGAGAGTGAGATGCCAGCTCCTTTCATTCAGTCAGTAGCTTCAAACATTTCTGGTATATGAAAAACATGTTTTTCAATGGCAAAAATCAATGAATATTGTAAATGCACAAACAGTAATATCTCCACATTGCAAGGTGCAATTCTGAAATTTTTTGCTTTTTCCTGCTAATCCTAGCATGATAAAGAAGATTCAAAGAGAGTGAGATGCCAGCTCCTTTCATTCAGTCAGTAGCTTCAAACATTTCTGGTATATGAAAAACATGTTTTTCAATGGCAAAAATCAATGAATATTGTAAATGCACAAACAGTAATATCTCCACATTGCACGGTGCAATTCTGAAATTTTTAGCTTTTTCCTGTTAATCCTAGCATGATAAAGAAGATTCAAAGAGAGTGAGATGCCAGCTCGTTTCATTCAGTCAGTAGCTTCAAACATTTCTGGTATATGAAAAACATGTTTTTCAATGGCAAAAATCAATGAATATTGTAAATGCACAAACAGTAATATCTCCACATTGCAAGGTGCAATTCTGAAATTTTTTGCTTTTTCCTGCTAATCCTAGCATGATAAAGAAGATTCAAAGAGAGTGAGATGCCAGCTCCTTTCATTCAGTCAGTAGCTTCAAACATTTCTGGTATATGAAAAACATGTTTTTCAATGGCAAAAATCAATGAATATTGTAAATGCACAAACAGTAATATCTCCACATTGCAAGGTGCAATTCTGAAATTTTTTGCTTTTTCCTGCTAATCCTAGCATGATAAAGAAGATTCAAAGAGAGTGAGATGCCAGCTCCTTTCATTCAGTCAGTAGCTTCAAACATTTCTGGTATATGAAAAACATGTTTTTCAATGGCAAAAATCAATGAATATTGTAAATGCACAAACAGTAATATCTCCACATTGCACGGTGCAATTCTGAAATTTTTAGCTTTTTCCTGTTAATCCTAGCATGATAAAGAAGATTCAAAGAGAGTGAGATGCCAGCTCCTTTCATTCAGTCAGTAGCTTCAAACATTTCTGGTATATGAAAAACATGTTTTTCAATGGCAAAAATCAATGAATATTGTAAATGCACAAACAGTAATATCTCCACATTGCACGGTGCAATTCTGAAATTTTTAGCTTTTTCCTGTTAATCCTAGCATGATAAAGAAGATTCAAAGAGAGTGAGATGCCAGCTCCTTTCATTCAGTCAGTAGCTTCAAACATTTCTGGTATATGAAAAACATGTTTTTCAATGGCAAAAATCAATGAATATTGTAAATGCACAAACAGTAATATCTCCACATTGCAAGGTGCAATTCTGAAATTTTTTGCTTTTTCCTGCTAATCCTAGCATGATAAAGAAGATTCAAAGAGAGTGAGATGCCAGCTCCTTTCATTCAGTCAGTAGCTTCAAACATTTCTGGTATATGAAAAACATGTTTTTCAATGGCAAAAATCAATGAATATTGTAAATGCACAAACAGTAATATCTCCACATTGCACGGTGCAATTCTGAAATTTTTAGCTTTTTCCTGTTAATCCTAGCATGATAAAGAAGATTCAAAGAGAGTGAGATGCCAGCTCCTTTCATTCAGTCAGTAGCTTCAAACATTTCTGGTATATGAAAAACATGTTTTTCAATGGCAAAAATCAATGAATATTGTAAATGCACAAACAGTAATATCTCCACATTGCAAGGTGCAATTCTGAAATTTTTTGCTTTTTCCTGCTAATCCTAGCATGATAAAGAAGATTCAAAGAGAGTGAGATGCCAGCTCCTTTCATTCAGTCAGTAGCTTCAAACATTTCTGGTATATGAAAAACATGTTTTTCAATGGCAAAAATCAATGAATATTGTAAATGCACAAACAGTAATATCTCCACATTGCACGGTGCAATTCTGAAATTTTTAGCTTTTTCCTGTTAATCCTAGCATGATAAAGAAGATTCAAAGAGAGTGAGATGCCAGCTCCTTTCATTCAGTCAGTAGCTTCAAACATTCAAACCAGGGGAGGAGTCCTGAGGAGATAATTTGCATATTCCCACTGCATTTTGGGGTAAGTGAAGAGTCTCCGCGAGCTCAAAGAACACTGGATTTTGGCTGTTGGAGCTGAAAAGAGGACATCGGTAAACCAGGGGAGGAGTCCTGAGGAGATAATTTGCATATTCCCACTGCATTTTGGGGTAAGTGAAGAGTCTCCGCGAGCTCAAAGAACACTGGATTTTGGCTGTTGGAGCTGAAAAGAGGACATCGGTAAACCAGGGGAGGAGTCCTGAGGAGATAATTTGCATATTCCCACTGCATTTTGGGGTAAGTGAAGAGTCTCCGCGAGCTCAAAGAACACTGGATTTTGGCTGTTGGAGCTGAAAAGAGGACATCGGTAAACCAGGGGAGGAGTCCTGAGGAGATAATTTGCATATTCCCACTGCATTTTGGGGTAAGTGAAGAGTCTCCGCGAGCTCAAAGAACACTGGATTTTGGCTGTTGGAGCTGAAAAGAGGACATCGGTAAACCGGCGCGCGCATTTTGAAGCTTTTTTTTTAAGCTTTTTTCACTGTTTTCAGAACATTAACAATAAGAACATGGAAGAGTCCAGGAGCCATTTGGTGAGCTGCATATCCTGCTACATGTTCACAGACTTGCCAGTGGAAAAGCCAGGCTTCACATGCCAGAAATGCAAGCTTGTGTCCCTGTTGGAGGAAAAGTTGCGAAATCTAGAAGAGAGGTTAACTACCTTGAAAATCATTAAGGAAGGTGAAGAGTTCTTAGACAGAGCAGAATTATCTCTTCATGATTCAGAAAGAGAAGAAATTCGAACTGCACCTGACGAAACAGAGGAATGGAAGCATGTGACCCACAGAAGCAGGAGGATCGAGAGGCAGTCAGCACCCATACTGCTCAGGAACCAGTACCAGGCTCTCACACAGGAGAACCATGAAGAAATACAGCAAGATAAGACTTTGCCAGCAATGAATAACCTTGTAAGCCCTCAGAATCCTCCTGGATGGAGAAAGAAGAATGTTGTGAAGAAAAAACGGAGAGTGGTGGTCATGGGGGATTCCCTGTTAAGAGGAACAGAGGCCGCTATCTGCAGACCAGACATAACCTCAAGAGAAATGTGCTGTCTTCCAGGAGCAAAAATTAAAGATGTGTCTGACAGGATATCAAGACTCTTCAGACCTACAGATCACTACCCATTCCTGCTAATACATGTGGGGACAAATGACACCGCAAGAAAGGACCTGGAAACCATCTGCAGTGACTTTGAAGACTTAGGCAAGAAAGTGAAAGAATTGGGAGCGCAGGTGGTCTTCTCATCCATCCTCCCAGTGGATGGCCATGGAACAATGAGGTGGAATAAGATTCTACAGGTGAACAACTGGCTACGTCGATGGTGCCGTCAACAAGGATTTGGATTTCTGGATCACGGAATGAATTACCTATACGATGGACTACTTGCTAGAGATGGGGTGCACCTTACGAAGACTGGAAAACATGTATTTGGAAGTCGCCTTGCTACACTCATCAGAAGAGCTTTAAACTAGACCAATGTGGGAAGGGAAGCAAAAGGCCAGAAAAAGCCATACAGCTGACAAATACTATTGAGATCTCTGCTACTGGAAGTGGAAAAGAAGAACAAAGACAAAAAAATCTAAATAATAAAAATATGGGAGGAAGAGAAACCAATCACAAACTAAAATGTTTTTATACAAATGCACAAAGCATGGGCAACAAACAAGGAGAATTGGAACTACTAATGCAGGAAAAGGAATATGATGTCATTGGAATCACTGAAACTTGGTGGGACGATACACATGATTGGAATAAAAGGCTAAAAGGATACAACTTATTTGCAAGAAACAGACTTGATAAACGAGGAGGAGGTGTTGCATTGTATGTTAGAAAAGCGTATATCTGCACAGAGATTGAAGCTTCAGAGACTGGGAGTTCTGTGGAAACTGTTTGGGTAAGAATACAAGGAGAGAACAACGGAAAGGACACCATTGTAGGCATTTACTACAGGCCACCTGGGCAAGCTGAATATATGGATGAACTCTTTATGTATCAAATGACCAAGTTCTCCAAAAAATATGACGTAGTGGTCATGGGAGATTTCAACTATCCAGACATTTGTTGGGAATCTCTCTCAAGTAAAACTAACAGGTCAAGCAAATTCTTATCCTCTCTTGCTGACAACTTTATCTTCCAAAAGGTAGGGGAGAAAACAAGGGGATCTGCTACTTTGGATCTAATTCTTATAAACAGGGAGGAAATGGTTGAGGAGGTAAAGGTGGCTGGGACCCTAGGAGGCAGCGATCATGCTATTATAGAATTTTGGATAACTAGAGGAGGAAGACATGTGAAGACTCAAACTTCAAGGTTAGATTTTAGAAAGGCAGATTTTAAGAGACTCAGAAAGAGAATAGGAGGGATCCAATGGCTGGATGTCCTTAAGGACAAAAATGTCCAGGAAGGATGGGAAATTTTTAAAAATGAGATTCTCAAAGCACAATCGTTAACAATCCCGAAAAGTAGGAAGAATGGGAAGCATTTAAGGAAACCAAGATGGATGAACACAGAACTTAAACACATGCTAAAAAGAAAGAAAGAAATGTTTATTAAATGGAAAGAGGGAGGCATATCTAAAGAAGATTATAATGCAGTCTGCAGATCCTGCAGGGCACGTATCAGGTTAGCTAAAGCTGACAATGAATTAAGGCTTGCAAGAGATGTCAAAAGCAATAAAAAAGGATTTTGGGGGTATGTCAAAAGTAAAAGAAAAGTCAAAGATGCTATAGGATTTTTACAGGATGAAAATGGAGAAATGGTAAGAGAGGATGTTGAGAAGGCCGAACTTTTTAATTCCTATTTTGCATCTGTTTTCTCTCAGAAAGAAAATGTAACATCAACTGATGTTCACTGTCCTTTTAAAGGAATAGAGGAATCCAAGTTATCAGTAAACAGAAAGATTGTGAGGGAATATTTAGCTAACATAAATGAGTTCAAGTCTCCAGGTCCAGATGAATTACACCCCAGAGTACTGAAGGAGATTGTAGAAGAAATTTTAGAACCACTCTCCATAATCTTTGAAAATTCTTGGAGAACAGGAGAAGTCCCAGAAGACTGGAGAAGAGCAAATGTTGTTCCTATCTTCAAAAAGGGGAAGAAGGTGGACCCAGGGAACTATAGGCCGGTGAGTCTGACTTCTATACCAGGAAAGATCTTTGAACAAATTATTAAACAACATGTATGTAAGTACATGGATAAGAATGAAGTGATTAACCAGAGTCAGCATGGGTTTGTAACTAACAAGTCATGTCAGACTAACTTAATTTCCTTCTATGACAGAATCACTGACTGGGTGGATCAGGGAAATGCTGTAGATATAGTATATCTTGACTTCAGCAAAGCATTTGACAAAGTATCTCACATCATCCTTATTGAAAAAATGACCAAGTATGCAATGGACCAGGCAACTGTTAGGTGGATTCATAACTGGCTTAGTGATCGGACTCAAAGGGTGGTTGTAAATGGCTTCACATCCAGCTGGATGAATGTCTCAAGTGGGGTACCACAGGGCTCCGTCCTGGGACCTGTATTGTTCAACATCTTTATCAATGATTTAGATGAAGGAATTGAGGGTAAACTGATTAAATTTGCTGATGACACAAAGCTAGGAGGGATAGCTAATACTAGAGAAGAGAGAGAGAGGATTCAAAAAGACCTAAATAAACTGGAGCAGTGGGCAGCAACCAACAGAATGGTTTTTAACAGGGAAAAATGCAAAGTACTACATCTGGGCAATAAAAATGAAAAAAGCATATACAGAATGGGAGGAATAGAGCTAAGCAACAGTACATGTGAAAAAGACTTAGGTATACTAATAGATCATAGACTGAACATGAGTCAACAGTGTGATGCAGCAGCAAAAAAGGCAAATACAATTCTGGGATGTATTAACAGAAGCATACAGTCTAGATCACGTGAAGTCATTATCGGTCTTTACTCCTCTTTGGTCAGACCTCATCTGGAATACTGTGTACAGTTTTGGGCACCACATTTTAAAAAAGACATAGACAAACTGGAGCAAGTTCAGAGAAGAGCGACCAGAATGGTGACTGGTCTGCAAACCATGTCCTATGAGGAACGGTTGCAGGATTTGGGAATGTTTAGCTTGCAAAAAAGAAGACTGAGAGGAGACTTAATAGCTGTCTACAAATATGTCAAGGGCTGTCACATTGTAGAAGGATCATCTTTATTCTCATTTGCACAAGGAAAGACTAGAAGCAATGGGATGAAACTAAATGGGAGGAGACAAAGATTAGATATTAGAAAAAACTTTTTGACAGTTAGGGTGATTAATGAGTGGAACAGGCTGCCACGAGAGGTGGTGAGTTCCCCTTCAATGGACGTCTTCAAACAGAGGCTGGACAGACATCTGTCTGAGATGATCTAGTGAATCCTACTTTGAGCAGGGGGTTGGACCAGATGACCCAGGAGGTCCCTTCCAACTCTACCATTCTATGATTCTATGATTCTATGATTTCTGGTATATGAAAAACATGTTTTTCAATGGCAAAAATCAATGAATATTGTAAATGCACAAACAGTAATATCTCCACATTGCAAGGTGCAATTCTGAAATTTTTTGCTTTTTCCTGTTAATCCTAGCATGATAAAGAAGATTCAAAGAGAGTGAGATGCCAGCTCCTTTCATTCAGTCAGTAGCTTCAAACATTTCTGGTATATGAAAAACATGTTTTTCAATGGCAAAAATCAATGAATATTGTAAATGCACAAACAGTAATATCTCCACATTGCAAGGTGCAATTCTGAAATTTTTTGCTTTTTCCTGCTAATCCTAGCATGATAAAGAAGATTCAAAGAGAGTGAGATGCCAGCTCCTTTCATTCAGTCAGTAGCTTCAAACATTTCTGGTATATGAAAAACATGTTTTTCAATGGCAAAAATCAATGAATATTGTAAATGCACAAACAGTAATATCTCCACATTGCAAGGTGCAATTCTGAAATTTTTTGCTTTTTCCTGCTAATCCTAGCATGATAAAGAAGATTCAAAGAGAGTGAGATGCCAGCTCCTTTCATTCAGTCAGTAGCTTCAAACATTTCTGGTATATGAAAAACATGTTTTTCAATGGCAAAAATCAATGAATATTGTAAATGCACAAACAGTAATATCTCCACATTGCACGGTGCAATTCTGAAATTTTTAGCTTTTTCCTGTTAATCCTAGCATGATAAAGAAGATTCAAAGAGAGTGAGATGCCAGCTCCTTTCATTCAGTCAGTAGCTTCAAACATTTCTGGTATATGAAAAACATGTTTTTCAATGGCAAAAATCAATGAATATTGTAAATGCACAAACAGTAATATCTCCACATTGCACGGTGCAATTCTGAAATTTTTAGCTTTTTCCTGTTAATCCTAGCATGATAAAGAAGATTCAAAGAGAGTGAGATGCCAGCTCCTTTCATTCAGTCAGTAGCTTCAAACATTTCTGGTATATGAAAAACATGTTTTTCAATGGCAAAAATCAATGAATATTGTAAATGCACAAACAGTAATATCTCCACATTGCAAGGTGCAATTCTGAAATTTTTTGCTTTTTCCTGTTAATCCTAGCATGATAAAGAAGATTCAAAGAGAGTGAGATGCCAGCTCCTTTCATTCAGTCCGTAGCTTCAAACATTTCTGGTATATGAAAAACATGTTTTTCAATGGCAAAAATCAATGAATATTGTAAATGCACAAACAGTAATATCTCCACATTGCAAGGTGCAATTCTGAAATTTTTTGCTTTTTCCTGCTAATCCTAGCATGATAAAGAAGATTCAAAGAGAGTGAGATGCCAGCTCCTTTCATTCAGTCAGTAGCTTCAAACATTTCTGGTATATGAAAAACATGTTTTTCAATGGCAAAAATCAATGAATATTGTAAATGCACAAACAGTAATATCTCCACATTGCACGGTGCAATTCTGAAATTTTTAGCTTTTTCCTGTTAATCCTAGCATGATAAAGAAGATTCAAAGAGAGTGAGATGCCAGCTCCTTTCATTCAGTCAGTAGCTTCAAACATTTCTGGTATATGAAAAACATGTTTTTCAATGGCAAAAATCAATGAATATTGTAAATGCACAAACAGTAATATCTCCACATTGCAAGGTGCAATTCTGAAATTTTTTGCTTTTTCCTGCTAATCCTAGCATGATAAAGAAGATTCAAAGAGAGTGAGATGCCAGCTCCTTTCATTCAGTCAGTAGCTTCAAACATTTCTGGTATATGAAAAACATGTTTTTCAATGGCAAAAATCAATGAATATTGTAAATGCACAAACAGTAATATCGCCACATTGCACGGTGCAATTCTGAAATTTTTAGCTTTTTCCTGTTAATCCTAGCATGATAAAGAAGATTCAAAGAGAGTGAGATGCCAGCTCCTTTCATTCAGTCAGTAGCTTCAAACATTTCTGGTATATGAAAAACATGTTTTTCAATGGCAAAAATCAATGAATATTGTAAATGCACAAACAGTAATATCTCCACATTGCAAGGTGCAATTCTGAAATTTTTTGCTTTTTCCTGCTAATCCTAGCATGATAAAGAAGATTCAAAGAGAGTGAGATGCCAGCTCCTTTCATTCAGTCAGTAGCTTCAAACATTTCTGGTATATGAAAAACATGTTTTTCAATGGCAAAAATCAATGAATATTGTAAATGCACAAACAGTAATATCTCCACATTGCACGGTGCAATTCTGAAATTTTTAGCTTTTTCCTGTTAATCCTAGCATGATAAAGAAGATTCAAAGAGAGTGAGATGCCAGCTCCTTTCATTCAGTCAGTAGCTTCAAACATTTCTGGTATATGAAAAACATGTTTTTCAATGGCAAAAATCAATGAATATTGTAAATGCACAAACAGTAATATCTCCACATTGCAAGGTGCAATTCTGAAATTTTTTGCTTTTTCCTGCTAATCCTAGCATGATAAAGAAGATTCAAAGAGAGTGAGATGCCAGCTCCTTTCATTCAGTCAGTAGCTTCAAACATTTCTGGTATATGAAAAACATGTTTTTCAATGGCAAAAATCAATGAATATTGTAAATGCACAAACAGTAATATCTCCACATTGCACGGTGCAATTCTGAAATTTTTAGCTTTTTCCTGTTAATCCTAGCATGATAAAGAAGATTCAAAGAGAGTGAGATGCCAGCTCCTTTCATTCAGTCAGTAGCTTCAAACATTTCTGGTATATGAAAAACATGTTTTTCAATGGCAAAAATCAATGAATATTGTAAATGCACAAACAGTAATATCTCCACATTGCAAGGTGCAATTCTGAAATTTTTTGCTTTTTCCTGTTAATCCTAGCATGATAAAGAATATTCAAAGAGAGTGAGATGCCAGCTCCTTTCATTCAGTCAGTAGCTTCAAACATTTCTGGTATATGAAAAACATGTTTTTCAATGGCAAAAATCAATGAATATTGTAAATGCACAAACAGTAATATCTCCACATTGCAAGGTGCAATTCTGAAATTTTTTGCTTTTTCCTGCTAATCCTAGCATGATAAAGAAGATTCAAAGAGAGTGAGATGCCAGCTCCTTTCATTCAGTCAGTAGCTTCAAACATTTCTGGTATATGAAAAACATGTTTTTCAATGGCAAAAATCAATGAATATTGTAAATGCACAAACAGTAATATCTCCACATTGCACGGTGCAATTCTGAAATTTTTAGCTTTTTCCTGTTAATCCTAGCATGATAAAGAAGATTCAAAGAGAGTGAGATGCCAGCTCCTTTCATTCAGTCAGTAGCTTCAAACATTTCTGGTATATGAAAAACATGTTTTTCAATGGCAAAAATCAATGAATATTGTAAATGCACAAACAGTAATATCTCCACATTGCAAGGTGCAATTCTGAAATTTTTTGCTTTTTCCTGTTAATCCTAGCATGATAAAGAAGATTCAAAGAGAGTGAGATGCCAGCTCCTTTCATTCAGTCAGTAGCTTCAAACATTTCTGGTATATGAAAAACATGTTTTTCAATGGCAAAAATCAATGAATATTGTAAATGCACAAACAGTAATATCTCCACATTGCAAGGTGCAATTCTGAAATTTTTTGCTTTTTCCTGCTAATCCTAGCATGATAAAGAAGATTCAAAGAGAGTGAGATGCCAGCTCCTTTCATTCAGTCAGTAGCTTCAAACATTTCTGGTATATGAAAAACATGTTTTTCAATGGCAAAAATCAATGAATATTGTAAATGCACAAACAGTAATATCTCCACATTGCAAGGTGCAATTCTGAAATTTTTTGCTTTTTCCTGCTAATCCTAGCATGATAAAGAAGATTCAAAGAGAGTGAGATGCCAGCTCCTTTCATTCAGTCAGTAGCTTCAAACATTTCTGGTATATGAAAAACATGTTTTTCAATGGCAAAAATCAATGAATATTGTAAATGCACAAACAGTAATATCTCCACATTGCACGGTGCAATTCTGAAATTTTTTGCTTTTTCCTGTTAATCCTAGCATGATAAAGAAGATTCAAAGAGAGTGAGATGCCAGCTCCTTTCATTCAGTCAGTAGCTTCAAACATTTCTGGTATATGAAAAACATGTTTTTCAATGGCAAAAATCAATGAATATTGTAAATGCACAAACAGTAATATCTCCACATTGCAAGGTGCAATTCTGAAATTTTTTGCTTTTTCCTGCTAATCCTAGCATGATAAAGAAGATTCAAAGAGAGTGAGATGCCAGCTCCTTTCATTCAGTCAGTAGCTTCAAACATTTCTGGTATATGAAAAACATGTTTTTCAATGGCAAAAATCAATGAATATTGTAAATGCACAAACAGTAATATCTCCACATTGCACGGTGCAATTCTGAAATTTTTAGCTTTTTCCTGTTAATCCTAGCATGATAAAGAAGATTCAAAGAGAGTGAGATGCCAGCTCCTTTCATTCAGTCAGTAGCTTCAAACATTTCTGGTATATGAAAAACATGTTTTTCAATGGCAAAAATCAATGAATATTGTAAATGCACAAACAGTAATATCTCCACATTGCAAGGTGCAATTCTGAAATTTTTTGCTTTTTCCTGTTAATCCTAGCATGATAAAGAAGATTCAAAGAGAGTGAGATGCCAGCTCCTTTCATTCAGTCAGTAGCTTCAAACATTTCTGGTATATGAAAAACATGTTTTTCAATGGCAAAAATCAATGAATATTGTAAATGCACAAACAGTAATATCTCCACATTGCAAGGTGCAATTCTGAAATTTTTTGCTTTTTCCTGCTAATCCTAGCATGATAAAGAAGATTCAAAGAGAGTGAGATGCCAGCTCCTTTCATTCAGTCAGTAGCTTCAAACATTTCTGGTATATGAAAAACATGTTTTTCAATGGCAAAAATCAATGAATATTGTAAATGCACAAACAGTAATATCTCCACATTGCACGGTGCAATTCTGAAATTTTTAGCTTTTTCCTGTTAATCCTAGCATGATAAAGAAGATTCAAAGAGAGTGAGATGCCAGCTCCTTTCATTCAGTCAGTAGCTTCAAACATTTCTGGTATATGAAAAACATGTTTTTCAATGGCAAAAATCAATGAATATTGTAAATGCACAAACAGTAATATCTCCACATTGCAAGGTGCAATTCTGAAATTTTTTGCTTTTTCCTGCTAATCCTAGCATGATAAAGAAGATTCAAAGAGAGTGAGATGCCAGCTCCTTTCATTCAGTCAGTAGCTTCAAACATTTCTGGTATATGAAAAACATGTTTTTCAATGGCAAAAATCAATGAATATTGTAAATGCACAAACAGTAATATCTCCACATTGCACGGTGCAATTCTGAAATTTTTAGCTTTTTCCTGTTAATCCTAGGATGATAAAGAAGATTCAAAGAGAGTGAGATGCCAGCTCCTTTCATTCAGTCAGTAGCTTCAAACATTTCTGGTATATGAAAAACATGTTTTTCAATGGCAAAAATCAATGAATATTGTAAATGCACAAACAGTAATATCTCCACATTGCAAGGTGCAATTCTGAAATTTTTTGCTTTTTCCTGTTAATCCTAGCATGATAAAGAAGATTCAAAGAGAGTGAGATGCCAGCTCCTTTCATTCAGTCAGTAGCTTCAAACATTTCTGGTATATGAAAAACATGTTTTTCAATGGCAAAAATCAATGAATATTGTAAATGCACAAACAGTAATATCTCCACATTGCAAGGTGCAATTCTGAAATTTTTTGCTTTTTCCTGCTAATCCTAGCATGATAAAGAAGATTCAAAGAGAGTGAGATGCCAGCTCCTTTCATTCAGTCAGTAGCTTCAAACATTTCTGGTATATGAAAAACATGTTTTTCAATGGCAAAAATCAATGAATATTGTAAATGCACAAACAGTAATATCTCCACATTGCACGGTGCAATTCTGAAATTTTTAGCTTTTTCCTGTTAATCCTAGCATGATAAAGAAGATTCAAAGAGAGTGAGATGCCAGCTCCTTTCATTCAGTCAGTAGCTTCAAACATTTCTGGTATATGAAAAACATGTTTTTCAATGGCAAAAATCAATGAATATTGTAAATGCACAAACAGTAATATCTCCACATTGCAAGGTGCAATTCTGAAATTTTTTGCTTTTTCCTGCTAATCCTAGCATGATAAAGAAGATTCAAAGAGAGTGAGATGCCAGCTCCTTTCATTCAGTCAGTAGCTTCAAACATTTCTGGTATATGAAAAACATGTTTTTCAATGGCAAAAATCAATGAATATTGTAAATGCACAAACAGTAATATCTCCACATTGCACGGTGCAATTCTGAAATTTTTAGCTTTTTCCTGTTAATCCTAGCATGATAAAGAAGATTCAAAGAGAGTGAGATGCCAGCTCCTTTCATTCAGTCAGTAGCTTCAAACATTTCTGGTATATGAAAAACATGTTTTTCAATGGCAAAAATCAATGAATATTGTAAATGCACAAACAGTAATATCTCCACATTGCAAGGTGCAATTCTGAAATTTTTTGCTTTTTCCTGTTAATTCTAGCATGATAAAGAAGATTCAAAGAGAGTGAGATGCCAGCTCCTTTCATTCAGTCAGTAGCTTCAAACATTTCTGGTATATGAAAAACATGTTTTTCAATGGCAAAAATCAATGAATATTGTAAATGCACAAACAGTAATATCTCCACATTGCAAGGTGCAATTCTGAAATTTTTTGCTTTTTCCTGCTAATCCTAGCATGATAAAGAAGATTCAAAGAGAGTGAGATGCCAGCTCCTTTCATTCAGTCAGTAGCTTCAAACATTTCTGGTATATGAAAAACATGTTTTTCAATGGCAAAAAATCAATGAATATTGTAAATGCACAAACAGTAATATCTCCACATTGCACGGTGCAATTCTGAAATTTTTAGCTTTTTCCTGTTAATCCTAGCATGATAAAGAAGATTCAAAGAGAGTGAGATGCCAGCTCCTTTCATTCAGTCAGTAGCTTCAAACATTTCTGGTATATGAAAAACATGTTTTTCAATGGCAAAAATCAATGAATATTGTAAATGCACAAACAGTAATATCTCCACATTGCAAGGTGCAATTCTGAAATTTTTTGCTTTTTCCTGCTAATCCTAGCATGATAAAGAAGATTCAAAGAGAGTGAGATGCCAGCTCCTTTCATTCAGTCAGTAGCTTCAAACATTTCTGGTATATGAAAAACATGTTTTTCAATGGCAAAAATCAATGAATATTGTAAATGCACAAACAGTAATATCTCCACATTGCACGGTGCAATTCTGAAATTTTTAGCTTTTTCCTGTTAATCCTAGCATGATAAAGAAGATTCAAAGAGAGTGAGATGCCAGCTCCTTTCATTCAGTCAGTAGCTTCAAACATTTCTGGTATATGAAAAACATGTTTTTCAATGGCAAAAATCAATGAATATTGTAAATGCACAAACAGTAATATCTCCACATTGCAAGGTGCAATTCTGAAATTTTTTGCTTTTTCCTGTTAATCCTAGCATGATAAAGAAGATTCAAAGAGAGTGAGATGCCAGCTCCTTTCATTCAGTCAGTAGCTTCAAACATTTCTGGTATATGAAAAACATGTTTTTCAATGGCAAAAATCAATGAATATTGTAAATGCACAAACAGTAATATCTCCACATTGCAAGGTGCAATTCTGAAATTTTTTGCTTTTTCCTGCTAATCCTAGCATGATAAAGAAGATTCAAAGAGAGTGAGATGCCAGCTCCTTTCATTCAGTCAGTAGCTTCAAACATTTCTGGTATATGAAAAACATGTTTTTCAATGGCAAAAATCAATGAATATTGTAAATGCACAAACAGTAATATCTCCACATTGCAAGGTGCAATTCTGAAATTTTTTGCTTTTTCCTGCTAATCCTAGCATGATAAAGAAGATTCAAAGAGAGTGAGATGCCAGCTCCTTTCATTCAGTCAGTAGCTTCAAACATTTCTGGACATTTTTCAATGGCAAAAATCAATGAATATTGTAAATGCACAAACAGTAATATCTCCACATTGCAAGGTGCAATTCTGAAATTTTTTGCTTTTTCCTGTTAATCCTAGCATGATAAAGAAGATTCAAAGAGAGTGAGATGCCAGCTCCTTTCATTCAGTCAGTAGCTTCAAACATTTCTGGTATATGAAAAACATGTTTTTCAATGGCAAAAATCAATGAATATTGTAAATGCACAAACAGTAATATCTCCACATTGCAAGGTGCAATTCTGAAATTTTTTGCTTTATCCTGCTAATCCTAGCATGATAAAGAAGATTCAAAGAGAGTGAGATGCCAGCTCCTTTCATTCAGTCAGTAGCTTCAAACATTTCTGGTATATGAAAAACATGTTTTTCAATGGCAAAAATCAATGAATATTGTAAATGCACAAACAGTAATATCTCCACATTGCAAGGTGCAATTCTGAAATTTTTTGCTTTTTCCTGCTAATCCTAGCATGATAAAGAAGATTCAAAGAGAGTGAGATGCCAGCTCCTTTCATTCAGTCAGTAGCTTCAAACATTTCTGGACGTTTTTCAATGGCAAAAATCAATGAATATTGTAAATGCACAAACAGTAATATCTCCACATTGCAAGGTGCAATTCTGAAATTTTTTGCTTTTTCCTGTTAATCCTAGCATGATAAAGAAGACTCAAAGAGAGTGAGATGCCAGCTCCTTTCATTCAGTCAGTAGCTTCAAACATTTCTGGTATATGAAAAACATGTTTTTCAATGGCAAAAATCAATGAATATTGTAAATGCACAAACAGTAATATCTCCACATTGCACGGTGCAATTCTGAAATTTTTAGCTTTTTCCTGTTAATCCTAGCATGATAAAGAAGATTCAAAGAGAGTGAGATGCCAGCTCCTTTCATTCAGTCAGTAGCTTCAAACATTTCTGGTATATGAAAAACATGTTTTTCAATGGCAAAAATCAATGAATATTGTAAATGCACAAACAGTAATATCTCCACATTGCAAGGTGCAATTCTGAAATTTTTTGCTTTTTCCTGTTAATCCTAGCATGATAAAGAAGATTCAAAGAGAGTGAGATGCCAGCTCCTTTCATTCAGTCAGTAGCTTCAAACATTTCTGGTATATAAAAAACATGTTTTTCAATGGCAAAAATCAATGAATATTGTAAATGCACAAACAGTAATATCTCCACATTGCAAGGTGCAATTCTGAAATTTTTTGCTTTTTCCTGCTAATCCTAGCATGATAAAGAAGATTCAAAGAGAGTGAGATGCCAGCTCCTTTCATTCAGTCAGTAGCTTCAAACATTTCTGGTATATGAAAAACATGTTTTTCAATGGCAAAAATCAATGAATATTGTAAATGCACAAACAGTAATATCTCCACATTGCAAGGTGCAATTCTGAAATTTTTTGCTTTTTCCTGCTAATCCTAGCATGATAAAGAAGATTCAAAGAGAGTGAGATGCCAGCTCCTTTCATTCAGTCAGTAGCTTCAAACATTTCTGGACATTTTTCAATGGCAAAAATCAATGAATATTGTAAATGCACAAACAGTAATATCTCCACATTGCAAGGTGCAATTCTGAAATTTTTTGCTTTTTCCTGTTAATCCTAGCATGATAAAGAAGATTCAAAGAGAGTGAGATGCCAGCTCCTTTCATTCAGTCAGTAGCTTCAAACATTTCTGGTATATGAAAAACATGTTTTTCAATGGCAAAAATCAATGAATATTGTAAATGCACAAACAGTAATATCTCCACATTGCAAGGTGCAATTCTGAAATTTTTTGCTTTATCCTGCTAATCCTAGCATGATAAAGAAGATTCAAAGAGAGTGAGATGCCAGCTCCTTTCATTCAGTCAGTAGCTTCAAACATTTCTGGTATATGAAAAACATGTTTTTCAATGGCAAAAATCAATGAATATTGTAAATGCACAAACAGTAATATCTCCACATTGCAAGGTGCAATTCTGAAATTTTTTGCTTTTTCCTGCTAATCCTAGCATGATAAAGAAGATTCAAAGAGAGTGAGATGCCAGCTCCTTTCATTCAGTCAGTAGCTTCAAACATTTCTGGACGTTTTTCAATGGCAAAAATCAATGAATATTGTAAATGCACAAACAGTAATATCTCCACATTGCAAGGTGCAATTCTGAAATTTTTTGCTTTTTCCTGTTAATCCTAGCATGATAAAGAAGACTCAAAGAGAGTGAGATGCCAGCTCCTTTCATTCAGTCAGTAGCTTCAAACATTTCTGGTATATGAAAAACATGTTTTTCAATGGCAAAAATCAATGAATATTGTAAATGCACAAACAGTAATATCTCCACATTGCAAGGTGGAATTCTGAAATTTTTTGCTTTTTCCTGCTAATCCTAGCATGATAAAGAAGATTCAAAGAGAGTGAGATGCCAGCTCCTTTCATTCAGTCAGTAGCTTCAAACATTTCTGGTATATGAAAAACATGTTTTTCAATGGCAAAAATCAATGAATATTGTAAATGCACAAACAGTAATATCTCCACATTGCAAGGTGCAATTCTGAAATTTTTTGCTTTTTCCTGCTAATCCTAGCATGATAAAGAAGATTCAAAGAGAGTGAGATGCCAGCTCCTTTCATTCAGTCAGTAGCTTCAAACATTTCTGGTATATGAAAAACATGTTTTTCAATGGCAAAAATCAATGAATATTGTAAATGCACAAACAGTAATATCTCCACATTGCACGGTGCAATTCTGAAATTTTTAGCTTTTTCCTGTTAATCCTAGCATGATAAAGAAGATTCAAAGAGAGTGAGATGCCAGCTCCTTTCATTCAGTCAGTAGCTTCAAACATTTCTGGTATATGAATAACATGATGTTTTTCAATGGCAAAAATCAATGAATATTGTAAATGCACAAACAGTAATATCTCCACATTGCAAGGTGCAATTCTGAAATTTTTTGCTTTTTCCTGCTAATCCTAGCATGATAAAGAAGATTCAAAGAGAGTGAGATGCCAGCTCCTTTCATTCAGTCAGTAGCTTCAAACATTTCTGGTATATGAAAAACATGTTTTTCAATGGCAAAAATCAATGAATATTGTAAATGCACAAACAGTAATATCTCCACATTGCACGGTGCAATTCTGAAATTTTTAGCTTTTTCCTGTTAATCCTAGCATGATAAAGAAGATTCAAAGAGAGTGAGATGCCAGCTCCTTTCATTCAGTCAGTAGCTTCAAACATTTCTGGTATATGAAAAACATGTTTTTCAATGGCAAAAATCAATGAATATTGTCAATGCACAAACAGTAATATCTCCACATTGCAAGGTGCAATTCTGAAATTTTTTGCTTTTTCCTGTTAATCCTAGCATGATAAAGAAGATTCAAAGAGAGTGAGATGCCAGCTCCTTTCATTCAGTCAGTAGCTTCAAACATTTCTGGTATATGAAAAACATGTTTTTCAATGGCAAAAATCAATGAATATTGTAAATGCACAAACAGTAATATCTCCACATTGCAAGGTGCAATTCTGAAATTTTTTGCTTTTTCCTGCTAATCCTAGCATGATAAAGAAGATTCAAAGAGAGTGAGATGCCAGCTCCTTTCATTCAGTCAGTAGCTTCAAACATTTCTGGTATATGAAAAACATGTTTTTCAATGGCAAAAATCAATGAATATTGTAAATGCACAAACAGTAATATCTCCACATTGCACGGTGCAATTCTGAAATTTTTAGCTTTTTCCTGTTAATCCTAGCATGATAAAGAAGATTCAAAGAGAGTGAGATGCCAGCTCCTTTCATTCAGTCAGTAGCTTCAAACATTTCTGGTATATGAAAAACATGTTTTTCAATGGCAAAAATCAATGAATATTGTAAATGCACAAACAGTAATATCTCCACATTGCAAGGTGCAATTCTGAAATTTTTTGCTTTTTCCTGCTAATCCTAGCATGATAAAGAAGATTCAAAGAGAGTGAGATGCCAGCTCCTTTCATTCAGTCAGTAGCTTCAAACATTTCTGGTATATGAAAAACATGTTTTTCAATGGCAAAAATCAATGAATATTGTAAATGCACAAACAGTAATATCTCCACATTGCACGGTGCAATTCTGAAATTTTTAGCTTTTTCCTGTTAATCCTAGCATGATAAAGAAGATTCAAAGAGAGTGAGATGCCAGCTCCTTTCATTCAGTCAGTAGCTTCAAACATTTCTGGTATATGAAAAACATGTTTTTCAATGGCAAAAATCAATGAATATTGTAAATGCACAAACAGTAATATCTCCACATTGCAAGGTGCAATTCTGAAATTTTTTGCTTTTTCCTGTTAATCCTAGCATGATAAAGAAGATTCAAAGAGAGTGAGATGCCAGCTCCTTTCATTCAGTCAGTAGCTTCAAACATTTCTGGTATATGAAAAACATGTTTTTCAATGGCAAAAATCAATGAATATTGTAAATGCACAAACAGTAATATCTCCACATTGCAAGGTGCAATTCTGAAATTTTTTGCTTTTTCCTGCTAATCCTAGCATGATAAAGAAGATTCAAAGAGAGTGAGATGCCAGCTCCTTTCATTCAGTCAGTAGCTTCAAACATTTCTGGTATATGAAAAACATGTTTTTCAATGGCAAAAATCAATGAATATTGTAAATGCACAAACAGTAATATCTCCACATTGCACGGTGCAATTCTGAAATTTTTAGCTTTTTCCTGTTAATCCTAGCATGATAAAGAAGATTCAAAGAGAGTGAGATGCCAGCTCCTTTCATTCAGTCAGTAGCTTCAAACATTTCTGGTATATGAAAAACATGTTTTTCAATGGCAAAAATCAATGAATATTGTAAATGCACAAACAGTAATATCTCCACATTGCAAGGTGCAATTCTGAAATTTTTAGCTTTTTCCTGTTAATCCTAGCATGATAAAGAAGATTCAAAGAGAGTGAGATGCCAGCTCCTTTCATTCAGTCAGTAGCTTCAAACATTTCTGGTATATGAAAAACATGTTTTTCAATGGCAAAAATCAATGAATATTGTAAATGCACAAACAGTAATATCTCCACATTGCAAGGTGCAATTCTGAAATTTTTTGCTTTTTCCTGCTAATCCTAGCATGATAAAGAAGATTCAAAGAGAGTGAGATGCCAGCTCCTTTCATTCAGTCAGTAGCTTCAAACATTTCTGGTATATGAAAAACATGTTTTTCAATGGCAAAAATCAATGAATATTGTAAATGCACAAACAGTAATATCTCCACATTGCACGGTGCAATTCTGAAATTTTTAGCTTTTTCCTGTTAATCCTAGCATGATAAAGAAGATTCAAAGAGAGTGAGATGCCAGCTCCTTTCATTCAGTCAGTAGCTTCAAACATTTCTGGTATATGAAAAACATGTTTTTCAATGGCAAAAATCAATGAATATTGTAAATGCACAAACAGTAATATCTCCACATTGCAAGGTGCAATTCTGAAATTTTTTGCTTTTTCCTGCTAATCCTAGCATGATAAAGAAGATTCAAAGAGAGTGAGATGCCAGCTCCTTTCATTCAGTCAGTAGCTTCAAACATTTCTGGTATATGAAAAACATGTTTTTCAATGGCAAAAATCAATGAATATTGTAAATGCACAAACAGTAATATCTCCACATTGCACGGTGCAATTCTGAAATTTTTAGCTTTTTCCTGTTAATCCTAGCATGATAAAGAAGATTCAAAGAGAGTGAGATGCCAGCTCCTTTCATTCAGTCAGTAGCTTCAAACATTTCTGGTATATGAAAAACATGTTTTTCAATGGCAAAAATCAATGAATATTGTAAATGCACAAACAGTAATATCTCCACATTGCAAGGTGCAATTCTGAAATTTTTTGCTTTTTCCTGTTAATCCTAGCATGATAAAGAAGATTCAAAGAGAGTGAGATGCCAGCTCCTTTCATTCAGTCAGTAGCTTCAAACATTTCTGGTATATGAAAAACATGTTTTTCAATGGCAAAAATCAATGAATATTGTAAATGCACAAACAGTAATATCTCCACATTGCAAGGTGCAATTCTGAAATTTTTTGCTTTTTCCTGCTAATCCTAGCATGATAAAGAAGATTCAAAGAGAGTGAGATGCCAGCTCCTTTCATTCAGTCAGTAGCTTCAAACATTTCTGGTATATGAAAAACATGTTTTTCAATGGCAAAAATCAATGAATATTGTAAATGCACAAACAGTAATATCTCCACATTGCACGGTGCAATTCTGAAATTTTTAGCTTTTTCCTGTTAATCCTAGCATGATAAAGAAGATTCAAAGAGAGTGAGATGCCAGCTCCTTTCATTCAGTCAGTAGCTTCAAACATTTCTGGTATATGAAAAACATGTTTTTCAATGGCAAAAATCAATGAATATTGTAAATGCACAAACAGTAATATCTCCACATTGCAAGGTGCAATTCTGAAATTTTTAGCTTTTTCCTGTTAATCCTAGCATGATAAAGAAGATTCAAAGAGAGTGAGATGCCAGCTCCTTTCATTCAGTCAGTAGCTTCAAACATTTCTGGTATATGAAAAACATGTTTTTCAATGGCAAAAATCAATGAATATTGTAAATGCACAAACAGTAATATCTCCACATTGCAAGGTGCAATTCTGAAATTTTTTGCTTTTTCCTGTTAATCCTAGCATGATAAAGAAGATTCAAAGAGAGTGAGATGCCAGCTCCTTTCATTCAGTCAGTAGCTTCAAACATTTCTGGTATATGAAAAACATGTTTTTCAATGGCAAAAATCAATGAATATTGTAAATGCACAAACAGTAATATCTCCACATTGCAAGGTGCAATTCTGAAATTTTTTGCTTTTTCCTGTTAATCCTAGCATGATAAAGAAGATTCAAAGAGAGTGAGATGCCAGCTCCTTTCATTCAGTCAGTAGCTTCAAACATTTCTGGTATATGAAAAACATGTTTTTCAATGGCAAAAATCAATGAATATTGTAAATGCACAAACAGTAATATCTCCACATTGCAAGGTGCAATTCTGAAATTTTTTGCTTTTTCCTGCTAATCCTAGCATGATAAAGAAGATTCAAAGAGAGTGAGATGCCAGCTCCTTTCATTCAGTCAGTAGCTTCAAACATTTCTGGTATATGAAAAACATGTTTTTCAATGGCAAAAATCAATGAATATTGTAAATGCACAAACAGTAATATCTCCACATTGCACGGTGCAATTCTGAAATTTTTAGCTTTTTCCTGTTAATCCTAGCATGATAAAGAAGATTCAAAGAGAGTGAGATGCCAGCTCCTTTCATTCAGTCAGTAGCTTCAAACATTTCTGGTATATGAAAAACATGTTTTTCAATGGCAAAAATCAATGAATATTGTAAATGCACAAACAGTAATATCTCCACATTGCAAGGTGCAATTCTGAAATTTTTTGCTTTTTCCTGCTAATCCTAGCATGATAAAGAAGATTCAAAGAGAGTGAGATGCCAGCTCCTTTCATTCAGTCAGTAGCTTCAAACATTTCTGGTATATGAAAAACATGTTTTTCAATGGCAAAAATCAATGAATATTGTAAATGCACAAACAGTAATATCTCCACATTGCACGGTGCAATTCTGAAATTTTTAGCTTTTTCCTGTTAATCCTAGCATGATAAAGAAGATTCAAAGAGAGTGAGATGCCAGCTCCTTTCATTCAGTCAGTAGCTTCAAACATTTCTGGTATATGAAAAACATGTTTTTCAATGGCAAAAATCAATGAATATTGTAAATGCACAAACAGTAATATCTCCACATTGCAAGGTGCAATTCTGAAATTTTTTGCTTTTTCCTGTTAATCCTAGCATGATAAAGAAGATTCAAAGAGAGTGAGATGCCAGCTCCTTTCATTCAGTCAGTAGCTTCAAACATTTCTGGTATATGAAAAACATGTTTTTCAATGGCAAAAATCAATGAATATTGTAAATGCACAAACAGTAATATCTCCACATTGCAAGGTGCAATTCTGAAATTTTTTGCTTTTTCCTGCTAATCCTAGCATGATAAAGAAGATTCAAAGAGAGTGAGATGCCAGCTCCTTTCATTCAGTCAGTAGCTTCAAACATTTCTGGTATATGAAAAACATGTTTTTCAATGGCAAAAATCAATGAATATTGTAAATGCACAAACAGTAATATCTCCACATTGCAAGGTGCAATTCTGAAATTTTTTGCTTTTTCCTGCTAATCCTAGCATGATAAAGAAGATTCAAAGAGAGTGAGATGCCAGCTCCTTTCATTCAGTCAGTAGCTTCAAACATTTCTGGTATATGAAAAACATGTTTTTCAATGGCAAAAATCAATGAATATTGTAAATGCACAAACAGTAATATCTCCACATTGCAAGGTGCAATTCTGAAATTTTTTGCTTTTTCCTGCTAATCCTAGCATGATAAAGAAGATTCAAAGAGAGTGAGATGCCAGCTCCTTTCATTCAGTCAGTAGCTTCAAACATTTCTGGACATTTTTCAATGGCAAAAATCAATGAATATTGTAAATGCACAAACAGTAATATCTCCACATTGCAAGGTGCAATTCTGAAATTTTTTGCTTTTTCCTGTTAATCCTAGCATGATAAAGAAGATTCAAAGAGAGTGAGATGCCAGCTCCTTTCATTCAGTCAGTAGCTTCAAACATTTCTGGTATATGAAAAACATGTTTTTCAATGGCAAAAATCAATGAATATTGTAAATGCACAAACAGTAATATCTCCACATTGCAAGGTGCAATTCTGAAATTTTTTGCTTTATCCTGCTAATCCTAGCATGATAAAGAAGATTCAAAGAGAGTGAGATGCCAGCTCCTTTCATTCAGTCAGTAGCTTCAAACATTTCTGGTATATGAAAAACATGTTTTTCAATGGCAAAAATCAATGAATATTGTAAATGCACAAACAGTAATATCTCCACATTGCAAGGTGCAATTCTGAAATTTTTTGCTTTTTCCTGCTAATCCTAGCATGATAAAGAAGATTCAAAGAGAGTGAGATGCCAGCTCCTTTCATTCAGTCAGTAGCTTCAAACATTTCTGGACGTTTTTCAATGGCAAAAATCAATGAATATTGTAAATGCACAAACAGTAATATCTCCACATTGCAAGGTGCAATTCTGAAATTTTTTGCTTTTTCCTGTTAATCCTAGCATGATAAAGAAGACTCAAAGAGAGTGAGATGCCAGCTCCTTTCATTCAGTCAGTAGCTTCAAACATTTCTGGTATATGAAAAACATGTTTTTCAATGGCAAAAATCAATGAATATTGTAAATGCACAAACAGTAATATCTCCACATTGCAAGGTGGAATTCTGAAATTTTTTGCTTTTTCCTGCTAATCCTAGCATGATAAAGAAGATTCAAAGAGAGTGAGATGCCAGCTCCTTTCATTCAGTTAGTAGCTTCAAACATTTCTGGTATATGAATAACATGATGTTTTTCAATGGCAAAAATCAATGAATATTGTAAATGCACAAACAGTAATATCTCCACATTGCAAGGTGCAATTCTGAAATTTTTTGCTTTTTCCTGCTAATCCTAGCATGATAAAGAAGATTCAAAGAGAGTGAGATGCCAGCTCCTTTCATTCAGTCAGTAGCTTCAAACATTTCTGGACGTTTTTCAATGGCAAAAATCAATGAATATTGTAAATGCACAAACAGTAATATCTCCACATTGCAAGGTGCAATTCTGAAATTTTTTGCTTTTTCCTGTTAATCCTAGCATGATAAAGAAGATTCAAAGAGAGTGAGATGCCAGCTCCTTTCATTCAGTCAGTAGCTTCAAACATTTCTGGACGTTTTTCAATGGCAAAAATCAATGAATATTGTAAATGCACAAACAGTAATATCTCCACATTGCAAGGTGCAATTCTGAAATTTTTTGCTTTTTCCTGTTAATCCTAGCATGATAAAGAAGATTCAAAGAGAGTGAGATGCCAGCTCCTTTCATTCAGTCAGTAGCTTCAAACATTTCTGGTATATGAAAAACATGTTTTTCAATGGCAAAAATCAATGAATATTGTAAATGCACAAACAGTAATATCTCCACATTGCAAGGTGCAATTCTGAAATTTTTTGCTTTTTCCTGCTAATCCTAGCATGATAAAGAAGATTCAAAGAGAGTGAGATGCCAGCTCCTTTCATTCAGTCAGTAGCTTCAAACATTTCTGGTATATGAAAAACATGTTTTTCAATGGCAAAAATCAATGAATATTGTAAATGCACAAACAGTAATATCTCCACATTGCACGGTGCAATTCTGAAATTTTTAGCTTTTTCCTGTTAATCCTAGCATGATAAAGAAGATTCAAAGAGAGTGAGATGCCAGCTCCTTTCATTCAGTCAGTAGCTTCAAACATTTCTGGTATATGAAAAACATGTTTTTCAATGGCAAAAATCAATGAATATTGTAAATGCACAAACAGTAATATCTCCACATTGCAAGGTGCAATTCTGAAATTTTTTGCTTTTTCCTGTTAATCCTAGCATGATAAAGAAGATTCAAAGAGAGTGAGATGCCAGCTCCTTTCATTCAGTCAGTAGCTTCAAACATTTCTGGTATATGAAAAACATGTTTTTCAATGGCAAAAATCAATGAATATTGTAAATGCACAAACAGTAATATCTCCACATTGCAAGGTGCAATTCTGAAATTTTTTGCTTTTTCCTGCTAATCCTAGCATGATAAAGAAGATTCAAAGAGAGTGAGATGCCAGCTCCTTTCATTCAGTCAGTAGCTTCAAACATTTCTGGTATATGAAAAACATGTTTTTCAATGGCAAAAATCAATGAATATTGTAAATGCACAAACAGTAATATCTCCACATTGCACGGTGCAATTCTGAAATTTTTAGCTTTTTCCTGTTAATCCTAGCATGATAAAGAAGATTCAAAGAGAGTGAGATGCCAGCTCCTTTCATTCAGTCAGTAGCTTCAAACATTTCTGGTATATGAAAAACATGTTTTTCAATGGCAAAAATCAATGAATATTGTAAATGCACAAACAGTAATATCTCCACATTGCAAGGTGCAATTCTGAAATTTTTTGCTTTTTCCTGCTAATCCTAGCATGATAAAGAAGATTCAAAGAGAGTGAGATGCCAGCTCCTTTCATTCAGTCAGTAGCTTCAAACATTTCTGGTATATGAAAAACATGTTTTTCAATGGCAAAAATCAATGAATATTGTAAATGCACAAACAGTAATATCTCCACATTGCACGGTGCAATTCTGAAATTTTTAGCTTTTTCCTGTTAATCCTAGCATGATAAAGAAGATTCAAAGAGAGTGAGATGCCAGCTCCTTTCATTCAGTCAGTAGCTTCAAACATTTCTGGTATATGAAAAACATGTTTTTCAATGGCAAAAATCAATGAATATTGTAAATGCACAAACAGTAATATCTCCACATTGCAAGGTGCAATTCTGAAATTTTTTGCTTTTTCCTGTTAATCCTAGCATGATAAAGAAGATTCAAAGAGAGTGAGATGCCAGCTCCTTTCATTCAGTCAGTAGCTTCAAACATTTCTGGTATATGAAAAACATGTTTTTCAATGGCAAAAATCAATGAATATTGTAAATGCACAAACAGTAATATCTCCACATTGCACGGTGCAATTCTGAAATTTTTAGCTTTTTCCTGTTAATCCTAGCATGATAAAGAAGATTCAAAGAGAGTGAGATGCCAGCTCCTTTCATTCAGTCAGTAGCTTCAAACATTTCTGGTATATGAAAAACATGTTTTTCAATGGCAAAAATCAATGAATATTGTAAATGCACAAACAGTAATATCTCCACATTGCAAGGTGCAATTCTGAAATTTTTTGCTTTTTCCTGTTAATCCTAGCATGATAAAGAAGATTCAAAGAGAGTGAGATGCCAGCTCCTTTCATTCAGTCAGTAGCTTCAAACATTTCTGGTATATGAAAAACATGTTTTTCAATGGCAAAAATCAATGAATATTGTAAATGCACAAACAGTAATATCTCCACATTGCAAGGTGCAATTCTGAAATTTTTTGCTTTTTCCTGCTACTCCTAGCATGATAAAGAAGATTCAAAGAGAGTGAGATGCCAGCTCCTTTCATTCAGTCAGTAGCTTCAAACATTTCTGGTATATGAAAAACATGTTTTTCAATGGCAAAAATCAATGAATATTGTAAATGCACAAACAGTAATATCTCCACATTGCACGGTGCAATTCTGAAATTTTTAGCTTTTTCCTGTTAATCCTAGCATGATAAAGAAGATTCAAAGAGAGTGAGATGCCAGCTCCTTTCATTCAGTCAGTAGCTTCAAACATTTCTGGTATATGAAAAACATGTTTTTCAATGGCAAAAATCAATGAATATTGTAAATGCACAAACAGTAATATCTCCACATTGCAAGGTGCAATTCTGAAATTTTTTGCTTTTTCCTGCTAATCCTAGCATGATAAAGAAGATTCAAAGAGAGTGAGATGCCAGCTCCTTTCATTCAGTCAGTAGCTTCAAACATTTCTGGTATATGAAAAACATGTTTTTCAATGGCAAAAATCAATGAATATTGTAAATGCACAAACAGTAATATCTCCACATTGCAAGGTGCAATTCTGAAATTTTTTGCTTTTTCCTGTTAATCCTAGCATGATAAAGAAGATTCAAAGAGAGTGAGATGCCAGCTCCTTTCATTCAGTCAGTAGCTTCAAACATTTCTGGTATATGAAAAACATGTTTTTCAATGGCAAAAATCAATGAATATTGTAAATGCACAAACAGTAATATCTCCACATTGCAAGGTGCAATTCTGAAATTTTTTGCTTTTTCCTGCTAATCCTAGCATGATAAAGAAGATTCAAAGAGAGTGAGATGCCAGCTCCTTTCATTCAGTCAGTAGCTTCAAACATTTCTGGTATATGAAAAACATGTTTTTCAATGGCAAAAATCAATGAATATTGTAAATGCACAAACAGTAATATCTCCACATTGCAAGGTGCAATTCTGAAATTTTTTGCTTTTTCCTGCTAATCCTAGCATGATAAAGAAGATTCAAAGAGAGTGAGATGCCAGCTCCTTTCATTCAGTCAGTAGCTTCAAACATTTCTGGACATTTTTCAATGGCAAAAATCAATGAATATTGTAAATGCACAAACAGTAATATCTCCACATTGCAAGGTGCAATTCTGAAATTTTTTGCTTTTTCCTGTTAATCCTAGCATGATAAAGAAGATTCAAAGAGAGTGAGATGCCAGCTCCTTTCATTCAGTCAGTAGCTTCAAACATTTCTGGTATATGAAAAACATGTTTTTCAATGGCAAAAATCAATGAATATTGTAAATGCACAAACAGTAATATCTCCACATTGCAAGGTGCAATTCTGAAATTTTTTGCTTTATCCTGCTAATCCTAGCATGATAAAGAAGATTCAAAGAGAGTGAGATGCCAGCTCCTTTCATTCAGTCAGTAGCTTCAAACATTTCTGGTATATGAAAAACATGTTTTTCAATGGCAAAAATCAATGAATATTGTAAATGCACAAACAGTAATATCTCCACATTGCAAGGTGCAATTCTGAAATTTTTTGCTTTTTCCTGCTAATCCTAGCATGATAAAGAAGATTCAAAGAGAGTGAGATGCCAGCTCCTTTCATTCAGTCAGTAGCTTCAAACATTTCTGGACGTTTTTCAATGGCAAAAATCAATGAATATTGTAAATGCACAAACAGTAATATCTCCACATTGCAAGGTGCAATTCTGAAATTTTTTGCTTTTTCCTGTTAATCCTAGCATGATAAAGAAGACTCAAAGAGAGTGAGATGCCAGCTCCTTTCATTCAGTCAGTAGCTTCAAACATTTCTGGTATATGAAAAACATGTTTTTCAATGGCAAAAATCAATGAATATTGTAAATGCACAAACAGTAATATCTCCACATTGCAAGGTGGAATTCTGAAATTTTTTGCTTTTTCCTGCTAATCCTAGCATGATAAAGAAGATTCAAAGAGAGTGAGATGCCAGCTCCTTTCATTCAGTCAGTAGCTTCAAACATTTCTGGTATATGAAAAACATGTTTTTCAATGGCAAAAATCAATGAATATTGTAAATTCACAAACAGTAATATCTCCACATTGCAAGGTGCAATTCGGAAATTTTTTGCCTTTTCCTGCTAATCCTAGCATGATAAAGAAGATTCAAAGAGAGTGAGATGCCAGCTCCTTTCATTCAGTCAGTAGCTTCAAACATTTCTGGAATATGAATAACATGATGTTTTTCAATGGCAAAAATCAATGAATATTGTAAATGCACAAACAGTAATATCTCCACATTGCAAGGTGCAATTCTGAAATTTTTTGCTTTTTCCTGCTAATCCTAGCATGATAAAGAAGATTCAAAGAGAGTGAGATGCCAGCTCCTTTCATTCAGTCAGTAGATTCAAACATTTCTGGACGTTTTTCAATGGCAAAAATCAATGAATATTGTAAATGCACAAACAGTAATATCTCCACATTGCAAGGTGCAATTCTGAAATTTTTTGCTTTTTCCTGTTAATCCTAGCATGATAAAGAAGATTCAAAGAGAGTGAGATGCCAGCTCCTTTCATTCAGTTAGTAGCTTCAAACATTTCTGGTATATGAAAAACATGTTTTTCAATGGCAAAAATCAATGAATATTGTAAATGCACAGTAATATCTCCACATTGCAAGGTGCAATTCAGAAATTTTTTGCTTTTTCCTGCTAATCCTAGCATGATAAAGAAGATTCAAAGAGAGTGAGATGCCAGCTCCTTTCATTCAGTCAGTAGCTTCAAACATTTCTGGTATATGAATAACATGATGTTTTTCAATGGCAAAAATCAATGAATATTGTAAATGCACAAACAGTAATATCTCCACATTGCAAGGTGCAATTCTGAAATTTTTTGCTTTTTCCTGCTAATCCTAGCATGATAAAGAAGATTCAAAGAGAGTGAGATGCCAGCTCCTTTCATTCAGTCAGTAGCTTCAAACATTTCTGGACGTTTTTCAATGGCAAAAATCAATGAATATTGTAAATGCACAAACAGTAATATCTCCACATTGCACGGTGCAATTCTGAAATTTTTAGCTTTTTCCTGTTAATCCTAGCATGATAAAGAAGATTCAAAGAGAGTGAGATGCCAGCTCCTTTCATTCAGTCAGTAGCTTCAAACATTTCTGGTATATGAAAAACATGTTTTTCAATGGCAAAAATCAATGAATATTGTAAATGCACAAACAGTAATATCTCCACATTGCAAGGTGCAATTCTGAAATTTTTTGCTTTTTCCTGTTAATCCTAGCATGATAAAGAAGATTCAAAGAGAGTGAGATGCCAGCTCCTTTCATTCAGTCAGTAGCTTCAAACATTTCTGGTATATGAAAAACATGTTTTTCAATGGCAAAAATCAATGAATATTGTAAATGCACAAACAGTAATATCTCCACATTGCAAGGTGCAATTCTGAAATTTTTTGCTTTTTCCTGCTAATCCTAGCATGATAAAGAAGATTCAAAGAGAGTGAGATGCCAGCTCCTTTCATTCAGTCAGTAGCTTCAAACATTTCTGGTATATGAAAAACATGTTTTTCAATGGCAAAAATCAATGAATATTGTAAATGCACAAACAGTAATATCTCCACATTGCACGGTGCAATTCTGAAATTTTTAGCTTTTTCCTGTTAATCCTAGCATGATAAAGAAGATTCAAAGAGAGTGAGATGCCAGCTCCTTTCATTCAGTCAGTAGCTTCAAACATTTCTGGTATATGAAAAACATGTTTTTCAATGGCAAAAATCAATGAATATTGTAAATGAACAAACAGTAATATCTCCACATTGCAAGGTGCAATTCTGAAATTTTTTGCTTTTTCCTGCTAATCCTAGCATGATAAAGAAGATTCAAAGAGAGTGAGATGCCAGCTCCTTTCATTCAGTCAGTAGCTTCAAACATTTCTGGTATATGAAAAACATGTTTTTCAATGGCAAAAATCAATGAATATTGTAAATGCACAAACAGTAATATCTCCACATTGCACGGTGCAATTCTGAAATTTTTAGCTTTTTCCTGTTAATCCTAGCATGATAAAGAAGATTCAAAGAGAGTGAGATGCCAGCTCCTTTCATTCAGTCAGTAGCTTCAAACATTTCTGGTATATGAAAAACATGTTTTTCAATGGCAAAAATCAATGAATATTGTAAATGCACAAACAGTAATATCTCCACATTGCAAGGTGCAATTCTGAAATTTTTAGCTTTTTCCTGTTAATCCTAGCATGATAAAGAAGATTCAAAGAGAGTGAGATGCCAGCTCCTTTCATTCAGTCAGTAGCTTCAAACATTTCTGGTATATGAAAAACATGTTTTTCAATGGCAAAAATCAATGAATATTGTAAATGCACAAACAGTAATATCTCCACATTGCAAGGTGCAATTCTGAAATTTTTTGCTTTTTCCTGCTAATCCTAGCATGATAAAGAAGATTCAAAGAGAGTGAGATGCCAGCTCCTTTCATTCAGTCAGTAGCTTCAAACATTTCTGGTATATGAAAAACATGTTTTTCAATGGCAAAAATCAATGAATATTGTAAATGCACAAACAGTAATATCTCCACATTGCACGGTGCAATTCTGAAATTTTTAGCTTTTTCCTGTTAATCCTAGCATGATAAAGAAGATTCAAAGAGAGTGAGATGCCAGCTCCTTTCATTCAGTCAGTAGCTTCAAACATTTCTGGTATATGAAAAACATGTTTTTCAATGGCAAAAATCAATGAATATTGTAAATGCACAAACAGTAATATCTCCACATTGCAAGGTGCAATTCTGAAATTTTTTGCTTTTTCCTGCTAATCCTAGCATGATAAAGAAGATTCAAAGAGAGTGAGATGCCAGCTCCTTTCATTCAGTCAGTAGCTTCAAACATTTCTGGTATATGAAAAACATGTTTTTCAATGGCAAAAATCAATGAATATTGTAAATGCACAAACAGTAATATCTCCACATTGCACGGTGCAATTCTGAAATTTTTAGCTTTTTCCTGTTAATCCTAGCATGATAAAGAAGATTCAAAGAGAGTGAGATGCCAGCTCCTTTCATTCAGTCAGTAGCTTCAAACATTTCTGGTATATGAAAAACATGTTTTTCAATGGCAAAAATCAATGAATATTGTAAATGCACAAACAGTAATATCTCCACATTGCAAGGTGCAATTCTGAAATTTTTAGCTTTTTCCTGTTAATCCTAGCATGATAAAGAAGATTCAAAGAGAGTGAGATGCCAGCTCCTTTCATTCAGTCAGTAGCTTCAAACATTTCTGGTATATGAAAAACATGTTTTTCAATGGCAAAAATCAATGAATATTGTAAATGCACAAACAGTAATATCTCCACATTGCAAGGTGCAATTCTGAAATTTTTTGCTTTTTCCTGCTAATCCTAGCATGATAAAGAAGATTCAAAGAGAGAGAGATGCCAGCTCCTTTCATTCAGTCAGTAGCTTCAAACATTTCTGGTATATGAAAAACATGTTTTTCAATGGCAAAAATCAATGAATATTGTAAATGCACAAACAGTAATATCTCCACATTGCAAGGTGCAATTCTGAAATTTTTTGCTTTTTCCTGTTAATCCTAGCATGATAAAGAAGATTCAAAGAGAGTGAGATGCCAGCTCCTTTCATTCAGTCAGTAGCTTCAAACATTTCTGGTATATGAAAAACATGTTTTTCAATGGCAAAAATCAATGAATATTGTAAATGCACAAACAGTAATATCTCCACATTGCAAGGTGCAATTCTGAAATTTTTTGCTTTTTCCTGCTAATCCTAGCATGATAAAGAAGATTCAAAGAGAGTGAGATGCCAGCTCCTTTCATTCAGTCAG
Organism: Phyllobates terribilis; assembly: GCF_046119375.1. NCBI lineage: Eukaryota > Metazoa > Chordata > Amphibia > Anura > Dendrobatidae > Phyllobates > Phyllobates terribilis. Next base: position 20,330 of record NW_027366716.1, on the reverse strand, counting down.
TAGCTTCAAACATTTCTGGTATATGAAAAACATGTTTTTCAATGGCAAAAATCAATGAATATTGTAAATGCACAAACAGTAATATCTCCACATTGCACGGTGCAATTCTGAAATTTTTAGCTTTTTCCTGTTAATCCTAGCATGATAAAGAAGATTCAAAGAGAGTGAGATGCCAGCTCCTTTCATTCAGTCAGTAGCTTCAAACATTTCTGGTATATGAAAAACATGTTTTTCAATTGCAAAAATCAATGAATATTGTAAATGCACAAACAGTAATATCTCCACATTGCAAGGTGCAATTCTGAAATTTTTAGCTTTTTCCTGCTAATCCTAGCATGATAAAGAAGATTCAAAGAGAGTGAGATGCCAGCTCCTTTCATTCAGTCAGTAGCTTCAAACATTTCTGGTATATGAAAAACATGTTTTTCAATGGCAAAAATCAATGAATATTGTAAATGCACAAACAGTAATATCTCCACATTGCACAGTGCAATTCTAAAATTTTTAGCTTTTTCCTGTTAATCCTAGCATGATAAAGAAGATTCAAAGAGAGTGAGATGCCAGCTCCTTTCATTCAGTCAGTAGCTTCAAACATTTCTGGTATATGAAAAACATGTTTTTCAATGGCAAAAATCAATGAATATTGTAAATGCACAAACAGTAATATCTCCACATTGCAAGGTGCAATTCTGAAATTTTTTGCTTTTTCCTGTTAATCCTAGCATGATAAAGAAGATTCAAAGAGAGTGAGATGCCAGCTCCTTTCATTCAGTCAGTAGCTTCAAACATTTCTGGTATATGAAAAACATGTTTTTCAATGGCAAAAATCAATGAATATTGTAAATGCACAAACAGTAATATCTCCACATTGCAAGGTGCAATTCTGAAATTTTTTGCTTTTTCCTGCTAATCCTAGCATGATAAAGAAGATTCAAAGAGAGTGAGATGCCAGCTCCTTTCATTCAGTCAGTAGCTTCAAACATTTCTGGTATATGAAAAACATGTTTTTCAATGGCAAAAATCAATGAATATTGTAAATGCACAAACAGTAATATCTCCACATTGCACGGTGCAATTCTGAAATTTTTAGCTTTTTCCTGTTAATCCTAGCATGATAAAGAAGATTCAAAGAGAGTGAGATGCCAGCTCCTTTCATTCAGTCAGTAGCTTCAAACATTTCTGGTATATGAAAAACATGTTTTTCAATGGCAAAAATCAATGAATATTGTAAATGCACAAACAGTAATATCTCCACATTGCAAGGTGCAATTCTGAAATTTTTTGCTTTTTCCTGCTAATCCTAGCATGATAAAGAAGATTCAAAGAGAGTGAGATGCCAGCTCCTTTCATTCAGTCAGTAGCTTCAAACATTTCTGGTATATGAAAAACATGTTTTTCAATGGCAAAAATCAATGTATATTGTAAATGCACAAACAGTAATATCTCCACATTGCAAGGTGCAATTCTGAAATTTTTTGCTTTTTCCTGCTAATCCTAGCATGATAAAGAAGATTCAAAGAGAGTGAGATGCCAGCTCCTTTCATTCAGTCAGTAGCTTCAAACATTTCTGGTATATGAAAAACATGTTTTTCAATGGCAAAAATCAATGAATATTGTAAATGCACAAACAGTAATATCTCCACATTGCACGGTGCAATTCTGAAATTTTTAGCTTTTTCCTGTTAATCCTAGCATGATAAAGAAGATTCAAAGAGAGTGAGATGCCAGCTCCTTTCATTCAGTCAGTAGCTTCAAACATTTCTGGTATATGAAAAACATGTTTTTCAATGGCAAAAATCAATGAATATTGTAAATGCACAAACAGTAATATCTCCACATTGCAAGGTGCAATTCTGAAATTTTTTGCTTTTTCCTGTTAATCCTAGCATGATAAAGAAGATTCAAAGAGAGTGAGATGCCAGCTCCTTTCATTCAGTCAGTAGCTTCAAACATTTCTGGTATATGAAAAACATGTTTTTCAATGGCAAAAATCAATGAATATTGTAAATGCACAAACAGTAATATCTCCACATTGCAAGGTGCAATTCTGAAATATTTTGCTTTTTCCTGCTAATCCTAGCATGATAAAGAAGATTCAAAGAGAGTGAGATGCCAGCTCCTTTCATTCAGTCAGTAGCTTCAAACATTTCTGGTATATGAAAAACATGTTTTTCAATGGCAAAAATCAATGAATATTGTAAATGCACAAACAGTAATATCTCCACATTGCAAGGTGCAATTCTGAAATTTTTTGCTTTTTCCTGCTAATCCTAGCATGATAAAGAAGATTCAAAGAGAGTGAGATGCCAGCTCCTTTCATTCAGTCAGTAGCTTAAAACATTTCTGGACGTTTTTCAATGGCAAAAATTAATGAATATTGTAAATGCACAAACAGTAATATCTCCACATTGCAAGGTGCAATTCTGAAATTTTTTGCTTTTTCCTGCTAATCCTAGCATGATAAAGAAGATTCAAAGAGAGTGAGATGCCAGCTCCTTTCATTCAGTCAGTAGCTTCAAACATTTCTGGTATATGAAAAACATATTTTTCAATAGCAAAAATCAATGAATATTGTAAATGCACAAACAGTAATATCTCCACATTGCAAGGTGCAATTCTGAAATTTTTTGCTTTTTCCTGTTAATCCTAGCATGATAAAGAAGATTCAAAGAGAGTGAGATGCCAGCTCCTTTCATTCAGTCAGTAGCTTCAAACATTTCTGGTATATGAAAAACATGTTTTTCAATGGCAAAAATCAATGAATATTGTAAATGCACAAACAGTAATATCTCCACATTGCAAGGTGCAATTCTGAAATTTTTTGCTTTTTCCTGCTAATCCTAGCATGATAAAGAAGATTCAAAGAGAGTGAGATGCCAGCTCCTTTCATTCAGTCAGTAGCTTCAAACATTTCTGGTATATGAAAAACATGTTTTTCAATGGCAAAAATCAATGAATATTGTAAATGCACAAACAGTAATATCTCCACATTGCACGGTGCAATTCTGAAATTTTTAGCTTTTTCCTGTTAATCCTAGCATGATAAAGAAGATTCAAAGAGAGTGAGATGCCAGCTCCTTTCATTCAGTCAGTAGCTTCAAACATTTCTGGACGTTTTTCAATGGCAAAAATTAATGAATATTGTAAATGCACAAACAGTAATATCTCCACATTGCAAGGTGCAATTCTGAAATTTTTTGCTTTTTCCTGCTAATCCTAGCATGATAAAGAAGATTCAAAGAGAGTGAGATGCCAGCTCCTTTCATTCAGTCAGTAGCTTCAAACATTTCTGGTATATGAAAAACATGTTTTTCAATGGCAAAAATCAATGAATATTGTAAATGCACAAACAGTAATATCTCCACATTGCAAGGTGCAATTCTGAAATTTTTTGCTTTTTCCTGTTAATCCTAGCATGATAAAGAAGATTCAAAGAGAGTGAGATGCCAGCTCCTTTCATTCAGTCAGTAGCTTCAAACATTTCTGGTATATGAAAAACATGTTTTTCAATGGCAAAAATCAATGAATATTGTAAATGCACAAACAGTAATATCTCCACATTGCAAGGTGCAATTCTGAAATTTTTTGCTTTTTCCTGCTAATCCTAGCATGATAAAGAAGATTCAAAGAGAGTGAGATGCCAGCTCCTTTCATTCAGTCAGTAGCTTCAAACATTTCTGGTATATGAAAAACATGTTTTTCAATGGCAAAAATCAATGAATATTGTAAATGCACAAACAGTAATATCTCCACATTGCACGGTGCAATTCTGAAATTTTTAGCTTTTTCCTGTTAATCCTAGCATGATAAAGAAGATTCAAAGAGAGTGAGATGCCAGCTCCTTTCATTCAGTCAGTAGCTTCAAACATTTCTGGTATATGAAAAACATGTTTTTCAATTGCAAAAATCAATGAATATTGTAAATGCACAAACAGTAATATCTCCACATTGCAAGGTGCAATTCTGAAATTTTTAGCTTTTTCCTGCTAATCCTAGCATGATAAAGAAGATTCAAAGAGAGTGAGATGCCAGCTCCTTTCATTCAGTCAGTAGCTTCAAACATTTCTGGTATATGAAAAACATGTTTTTCAATGGCAAAAATCAATGAATATTGTAAATGCACAAACAGTAATATCTCCACATTGCACAGTGCAATTCTAAAATTTTTAGCTTTTTCCTGTTAATCCTAGCATGATAAAGAAGATTCAAAGAGAGTGAGATGCCAGCTCCTTTCATTCAGTCAGTAGCTTCAAACATTTCTGGTATATGAAAAACATGTTTTTCAATGGCAAAAATCAATGAATATTGTAAATGCACAAACAGTAATATCTCCACATTGCAAGGTGCAATTCTGAAATTTTTTGCTTTTTCCTGTTAATCCTAGCATGATAAAGAAGATTCAAAGAGAGTGAGATGCCAGCTCCTTTCATTCAGTCAGTAGCTTCAAACATTTCTGGTATATGAAAAACATGTTTTTCAATGGCAAAAATCAATGAATATTGTAAATGCACAAACAGTAATATCTCCACATTGCAAGGTGCAATTCTGAAATTTTTTGCTTTTTCCTGCTAATCCTAGCATGATAAAGAAGATTCAAAGAGAGTGAGATGCCAGCTCCTTTCATTCAGTCAGTAGCTTCAAACATTTCTGGTATATGAAAAACATGTTTTTCAATGGCAAAAATCAATGAATATTGTAAATGCACAAACAGTAATATCTCCACATTGCACGGTGCAATTCTGAAATTTTTAGCTTTTTCCTGTTAATCCTAGCATGATAAAGAAGATTCAAAGAGAGTGAGATGCCAGCTCCTTTCATTCAGTCAGTAGCTTCAAACATTTCTGGTATATGAAAAACATGTTTTTCAATGGCAAAAATCAATGAATATTGTAAATGCACAAACAGTAATATCTCCACATTGCAAGGTGCAATTCTGAAATTTTTTGCTTTTTCCTGCTAATCCTAGCATGATAAAGAAGATTCAAAGAGAGTGAGATGCCAGCTCCTTTCATTCAGTCAGTAGCTTCAAACATTTCTGGTATATGAAAAACATGTTTTTCAATGGCAAAAATCAATGTATATTGTAAATGCACAAACAGTAATATCTCCACATTGCAAGGTGCAATTCTGAAATTTTTTGCTTTTTCCTGCTAATCCTAGCATGATAAAGAAGATTCAAAGAGAGTGAGATGCCAGCTCCTTTCATTCAGTCAGTAGCTTCAAACATTTCTGGTATATGAAAAACATGTTTTTCAATGGCAAAAATCAATGAATATTGTAAATGCACAAACAGTAATATCTCCACATTGCACGGTGCAATTCTGAAATTTTTAGCTTTTTCCTGTTAATCCTAGCATGATAAAGAAGATTCAAAGAGAGTGAGATGCCAGCTCCTTTCATTCAGTCAGTAGCTTCAAACATTTCTGGTATATGAAAAACATGTTTTTCAATGGCAAAAATCAATGAATATTGTAAATGCACAAACAGTAATATCTCCACATTGCAAGGTGCAATTCTGAAATTTTTTGCTTTTTCCTGTTAATCCTAGCATGATAAAGAAGATTCAAAGAGAGTGAGATGCCAGCTCCTTTCATTCAGTCAGTAGCTTCAAACATTTCTGGTATATGAAAAACATGTTTTTCAATGGCAAAAATCAATGAATATTGTAAATGCACAAACAGTAATATCTCCACATTGCAAGGTGCAATTCTGAAATATTTTGCTTTTTCCTGCTAATCCTAGCATGATAAAGAAGATTCAAAGAGAGTGAGATGCCAGCTCCTTTCATTCAGTCAGTAGCTTCAAACATTTCTGGTATATGAAAAACATGTTTTTCAATGGCAAAAATCAATGAATATTGTAAATGCACAAACAGTAATATCTCCACATTGCAAGGTGCAATTCTGAAATTTTTTGCTTTTTCCTGCTAATCCTAGCATGATAAAGAAGATTCAAAGAGAGTGAGATGCCAGCTCCTTTCATTCAGTCAGTAGCTTAAAACATTTCTGGACGTTTTTCAATGGCAAAAATTAATGAATATTGTAAATGCACAAACAGTAATATCTCCACATTGCAAGGTGCAATTCTGAAATTTTTTGCTTTTTCCTGCTAATCCTAGCATGATAAAGAAGATTCAAAGAGAGTGAGATGCCAGCTCCTTTCATTCAGTCAGTAGCTTCAAACATTTCTGGTATATGAAAAACATATTTTTCAATAGCAAAAATCAATGAATATTGTAAATGCACAAACAGTAATATCTCCACATTGCAAGGTGCAATTCTGAAATTTTTTGCTTTTTCCTGTTAATCCTAGCATGATAAAGAAGATTCAAAGAGAGTGAGATGCCAGCTCCTTTCATTCAGTCAGTAGCTTCAAACATTTCTGGTATATGAAAAACATGTTTTTCAATGGCAAAAATCAATGAATATTGTAAATGCACAAACAGTAATATCTCCACATTGCAAGGTGCAATTCTGAAATTTTTTGCTTTTTCCTGCTAATCCTAGCATGATAAAGAAGATTCAAAGAGAGTGAGATGCCAGCTCCTTTCATTCAGTCAGTAGCTTCAAACATTTCTGGTATATGAAAAACATGTTTTTCAATGGCAAAAATCAATGAATATTGTAAATGCACAAACAGTAATATCTCCACATTGCACGGTGCAATTCTGAAATTTTTAGCTTTTTCCTGTTAATCCTAGCATGATAAAGAAGATTCAAAGAGAGTGAGATGCCAGCTCCTTTCATTCAGTCAGTAGCTTCAAACATTTCTGGACGTTTTTCAATGGCAAAAATTAATGAATATTGTAAATGCACAAACAGTAATATCTCCACATTGCAAGGTGCAATTCTGAAATTTTTTGCTTTTTCCTGCTAATCCTAGCATGATAAAGAAGATTCAAAGAGAGTGAGATGCCAGCTCCTTTCATTCAGTCAGTAGCTTCAAACATTTCTGGTATATGAAAAACATGTTTTTCAATGGCAAAAATCAATGAATATTGTAAATGCACAAACAGTAATATCTCCACATTGCAAGGTGCAATTCTGAAATTTTTTGCTTTTTCCTGCTAATCCTAGCATGATAAAGAAGATTCAAAGAGAGTGAGATGCCAGCTCCTTTCATTCAGTCAGTAGCTTCAAACATTTCTGGTATATGAAAAACATGTTTTTCAATGGCAAAAATCAATGAATATTGTAAATGCACAAACAGTAATATCTCCACATTGCACGGTGCAATTCTGAAATTTTTAGCTTTTTCCTGTTAACCCTAGCATGATAAAGAAGATTCAAAGAGAGTGAGATGCCAGCTCCTTTCATTCAGTCAGTAGCTTCAAACATTTCTGGTATATGAAAAACATGTTTTTCAATGGCAAAAATCAATGAATATTGTAAATGCACAAACATTAATATCTCCACATTGCAAGGTGCAATTCTGAAATTTTTTGCTTTTTCCTGTTAATCCTAGCATGATAAAGAAGATTCAAAGAGAGTGAGATGCCAGCTCCTTTCATTCAGTCAGTAGCTTCAAACATTTCTGGTATATGAAAAACATGTTTTTCAATGGCAAAAATCAATGAATATTGTAAATGCACAAACAGTAATATCTCCACATTGCAAGGTGCAATTCTGAAATTTTTTGCTTTTTCCTGTTAATCCTAGCATGATAAAGAAGATTCAAAGAGAGTGAGATGCCAGCTCCTTTCATTCAGTCAGTAGCTTCAAACATTTCTGGTATATGAAAAACATGTTTTTCAATGGCAAAAATCAATGAATATTGTAAATGCACAAACAGTAATATCTCCACATTGCAAGGTGCAATTCTGAAATATTTTGCTTTTTCCTGCTAATCCTAGCATGATAAAGAAGATTCAAAGAGAGTGAGATGCCAGCTCCTTTCATTCAGTCAGTAGCTTCAAACATTTCTGGTATATGAAAAACATGTTTTTCAATGGCAAAAATCAATGAATATTGTAAATGCACAAACAGTAATATCTCCACATTGCAAGGTGCAATTCTGAAATTTTTTGCTTTTTCCTGCTAATCCTAGCATGATAAAGAAGATTCAAAGAGAGTGAGATGCCAGCTCCTTTCATTCAGTCAGTAGCTTCAAACATTTCTGGACGTTTTTCAATGGCAAAAATTAATGAATATTGTAAATGCACAAACAGTAATATCTCCACATTGCAAGGTGCAATTCTGAAATTTTTTGCTTTTTCCTGCTAATCCTAGCATGATAAAGAAGATTCAAAGAGAGTGAGATGCCAGCTCCTTTCATTCAGTCAGTAGCTTCAAACATTTCTGGTATATGAAAAACATGTTTTTCAATAGCAAAAATCAATGAATATTGTAAATGCACAAACAGTAATATCTCCACATTGCAAGGTGCAATTCTGAAATTTTTTGCTTTTTCCTGTTAATCCTAGCATGATAAAGAAGATTCAAAGAGAGTGAGATGCCAGCTCCTTTCATTCAGTCAGTAGCTTCAAACATTTCTGGTATATGAAAAACATGTTTTTCAATGGCAAAAATCAATGAATATTGTAAATGCACAAACAGTAATATCTCCACATTGCAAGGTGCAATTCTGAAATTTTTTGCTTTTTCCTGCTAATCCTAGCATGATAAAGAAGATTCAAAGAGAGTGAGATGCCAGCTCCTTTCATTCAGTCAGTAGCTTCAAACATTTCTGGTATATGAAAAACGTGTTTTTCAATGGCAAAAATCAATGAATATTGTAAATGCACAAACAGTAATATCTCCACATTGCACGGTGCAATTCTGAAATTTTTAGCTTTTTCCTGTTAATCCTAGCATGATAAAGAAGATTCAAAGAGAGTGAGATGCCAGCTCCTTTCATTCAGTCAGTAGCTTCAAAACATTTCTGGACGTTTTTCAATGGCAAAAATTAATGAATATTGTAAATGCACAAACAGTAATATCTCCACATTGCAAGGTGCAATTCTGAAATTTTTTGCTTTTTCCTGCTAATCCTAGCATGATAAAGAAGATTCAAAGAGAGTGAGATGCCAGCTCCTTTCATTCAGTCAGTAGCTTCAAACATTTCTGGTATATGAAAAACATGTTTTTCAATGGCAAAAATCAATGAATATTGTAAATGCACAAACAGTAATATCTCCACATTGCAAGGTGCAATTCTGAAATTTTTTGCTTTTTCCTGCTAATCCTAGCATGATAAAGAAGATTCAAAGAGAGTGAGATGCCAGCTCCTTTCATTCAGTCAGTAGCTTCAAACATTTCTGGTATATGAAAAAACATGTTTTTCAATGGCAAAAATCAATGAATATTGTAAATGCACAAACAGTAATATCTCCACATTGCACGGTGCAATTCTGAAATTTTTAGCTTTTTCCTGTTAATCCTAGCATGATAAAGAAGATTCAAAGAGAGTGAGATGCCAGCTCCTTTCATTCAGTCAGTAGCTTCAAACATTTCTGGTATATGAAAAACATGTTTTTCAATGGCAAAAATCAATGAATATTGTAAATGCACAAACAGTAATATCTCCACATTGCAAGGTGCAATTCTGAAATTTTTTGCTTTTTCCTGTTAATCCTAGCATGATAAAGAAGATTCAAAGAGAGTGAGATGCCAGCTCCTTTCATTCAGTCAGTAGCTTCAAACATTTCTGGTATATGAAAAACATGTTTTTCAATGGCAAAAATCAATGAATATTGTAAATGCACAAACAGTAATATCTCCACATTGCAAGGTGCAATTCTGAAATTTTTTGCTTTTTTTTGTTAATCCTAGCATGATAAAGAAGATTCAAAGAGAGTGAGATGCCAGCTCCTTTCATTCAGTCAGTAGCTTCAAACATTTCTGGTATATGAAAAACATGTTTTTCAATGGCAAAAATCAATGAATATTGTAAATGCACAAACAGTAATATCTCCACATTGCAAGGTGCAATTCTGAAATTTTTTGCTTTTTCCTGCTAATCCTAGCATGATAAAGAAGATTCAAAGAGAGTGAGATGCCAGCTCCTTTCATTCAGTCAGTAGCTTCAAACATTTCTGGTATATGAAAAACATGTTTTTCAATGGCAAAAATCAATGAATATTGTAAATGCACAAACAGTAATATCTCCACATTGCAAGGTGCAATTCAGAAATTTTTTGCTTTTTCCTGCTAATCCTAGCATGATAAAGAAGATTCAAAGAGAGTGAGATGCCAGCTCCTTTCATTCAGTCAGTAGCTTCAAACATTTCTGGACGTTTTTCAATGGCAAAAATCAATGAATATTGTAAATGCACAAACAGTAATATCTCCACATTGCAAGGTGCAATTCTGAAATTTTTTGCTTTTTCCTGTTAATCCTAGCATGATAAAGAAGATTCAAAGAGAGTGAGATGCCAGCTCCTTTCATTCAGTCAGTAGCTTCAAACATTTCTGGTATATGAAAAACATGTTTTTCAATAGCAAAAATCAATGAATATTGTAAATGCACAAACAGTAATATCTCCACATTGCAAGGTGCAATTCTGAAATTTTTTGCTTTTTCCTGTTAATCCTAGCATGATAAAGAAGATTCAAAGAGAGTGAGATGCCAGCTCCTTTCATTCAGTCAGTAGCTTCAAACATTTCTGGTATACGAAAAACATGTTTTTCAATGGCAAAAATCAATGAATATTGTAAATGCACAAACAGTAATATCTCCACATTGCAAGGTGCAATTCTGAAATTTTTTGCTTTTTCCTGCTAATCCTAGCATGATAAAGAAGATTCAAAGAGAGTGAGATGCCGAGCTCCTTTCATTCAGTCAGTAGCTTCAAACATTTCTGGTATATGAAAAACATGTTTTTCAATGGCAAAAATCAATGAATATTGTAAATGCACAAACAGTAATATCTCCACATTGCACGGTGCAATTCTGAAATTTTTAGCTTTTTCCTGTTAATCCTAGCATGATAAAGAAGATTCAAAGAGAGTGAGATGCCAGCTCCTTTCATTCAGTCAGTAGCTTCAAACATTTCTGGACGTTTTTCAATGGCAAAAATTAATGAATATTGTAAATGCACAAACAGTAATATCTCCACATTGCAAGGTGCAATTCTGAAATTTTTTGCTTTTTCCTGCTAATCCTAGCATGATAAAGAAGATTCAAAGAGAGTGAGATGCCAGCTCCTTTCATTCAGTCAGTAGCTTCAAACATTTCTGGTATATGAAAAACATGTTTTTCAATGGCAAAAATCAATGAATATTGTAAATGCACAAACAGTAATATCTCCACATTGCAAGGTGCAATTCTGAAATTTTTTGCTTTTTCCTGCTAATCCTAGCATGATAAAGAAGATTCAAAGAGAGTGAGATGCCAGCTCCTTTTCTTGTCAGTAGCTTCAAACATTTCTGGTATATGAAAAACATGTTTTTCAATGGCAAAAATCAATGAATATTGTAAATGCACAAACAGTAATATCTCCACATTGCACGGTGCAATTCTGAAATTTTTAGCTTTTTCCTGTTAACCCTAGCATGATAAAGAAGATTCAAAGAGAGTGAGATGCCAGCTCCTTTCATTCAGTCAGTAGCTTCAAACATTTCTGGTATATGAAAAACATGTTTTTCAATGGCAAAAATCAATGAATATTGTAAATGCACAAACAGTAATATCTCCACATTGCAAGGTGCAATTCTGAAATTTTTTGCTTTTTCCTGTTAATCCTAGCATGATAAAGAAGATTCAAAGAGAGTGAGATGCCAGCTCCTTTCATTCAGTCAGTAGCTTCAAACATTTCTGGTATATGAAAAACGTGTTTTTCAATGGCAAAAATCAATGAATATTGTAAATGCACAAACAGTAATATCTCCACATTGCAAGGTGCAATTCTGAAATTTTTTGCTTTTTCCTGTTAATCCTAGCATGATAAAGAAGATTCAAAGAGAGTGAGATGCCAGCTCCTTTCATTCAGTCAGTAGCTTCAAACATTTCTGGTATATGAAAAACATGTTTTTCAATGGCAAAAATCAATGAATATTGTAAATGCACAAACAGTAATATCTCCACATTGCAAGGTGCAAATCTGAAATATTTTGCTTTTTCCTGCTAATCCTAGCATGATAAAGAAGATTCAAAGAGAGTGAGATGCCAGCTCCTTTCATTCAGTCAGTAGCTTCAAACATTTCTGGTATATGAAAAACATGTTTTTCAATGGCAAAAATCAATGAATATTGTAAATGCACAAACAGTAATATCTCCACATTGCAAGGTGCAATTCTGAAATTTTTTGCTTTTTCCTGCTAATCCTAGCATGATAAAGAAGATTCAAAGAGAGTGAGATGCCAGCTCCTTTCATTCAGTCAGTAGCTTCAAACATTTCTGGAAAAACAAGTTTTTCAATGGCAAAAATTAATGAATATTGTAAATGCACAAACAGTAATATCTCCACATTGCAAGGTGCAATTCTGAAATTTTTTGCTTTTTCCTGCTAATCCTAGCATGATAAAGAAGATTCAAAGAGAGTGAGATGCCAGCTCCTTTCATTCAGTCAGTAGCTTCAAACATTTCTGGTATATGAAAAACATGTTTTTCAATAGCAAAAATCAATGAATATTGTAAATGCACAAACAGTAATATCTCCACATTGCAAGGTGCAATTCTGAAATTTTTTGCTTTTTCCTGTTAATCCTAGCATGATAAAGAAGATTCAAAGAGAGTGAGATGCCAGCTCCTTTCATTCAGTCAGTAGCTTCAAACATTTCTGGTATATGAAAAACATGTTTTTCAATGGCAAAAATCAATGAATATTGTAAATGCACAAACAGTAATATCTCCACATTGCAAGGTGCAATTCTGAAATTTTTTGCTTTTTCCTGCTAATCCTAGCATGATAAAGAAGATTCAAAGAGAGTGAGATGCCAGCTCCTTTCATTCAGTCAGTAGCTTCAAACATTTCTGGTATATGAAAAACATGTTTTTCAATGGCAAAAATCAATGAATATTGTAAATGCACAAACAGTAATATCTCCACATTGCACGGTGCAATTCTGAAATTTTTAGCTTTTTCCTGTTAATCCTAGCATGATAAAGAAGATTCAAAGAGAGTGAGATGCCAGCTCCTTTCATTCAGTCAGTAGCTTCAAACATTTCTGGACGTTTTTCAATGGCAAAAATTAATGAATATTGTAAATGCACAAACAGTAATATCTCCACATTGCAAGGTGCAATTCTGAAATTTTTTGCTTTTTCCTGCTAATCCTAGCATGATAAAGAAGATTCAAAGAGAGTGAGATGCCAGCTCCTTTCATTCAGTCAGTAGCTTCAAACATTTCTGGTATATGAAAAACATGTTTTTCAATGGCAAAAATCAATGAATATTGTAAATGCACAAACAGTAATATCTCCACATTGCAAGGTGCAATTCTGAAATTTTTGCTTTTTCCTGCTAATCCTAGCATGATAAAGAAGATTCAAAGAGAGTGAGATGCCAGCTCCTTTCATTCAGTCAGTAGCTTCAAACATTTCTGGTATATGAAAAACATGTTTTTCAATGGCAAAAATCAATGAATATTGTAAATGCACAAACAGTAATATCTCCACATTGCACGGTGCAATTCTGAAATTTTTAGCTTTTTCCTGTTAATCCTAGCATGATAAAGAAGATTCAAAGAGAGTGAGATGCCAGCTCCTTTCATTCAGTCAGTAGCTTCAAACATTTCTGGTATATGAAAAACATGTTTTTCAATGGCAAAAATCAATGAATATTGTAAATGCACAAACAGTAATATCTCCACATTGCAAGGTGCAATTCTGAAATTTTTTGCTTTTTCCTGTTAATCCTAGCATGATAAAGAAGATTCAAAGAGAGTGAGATGCCAGCTCCTTTCATTCAGTCAGTAGCTTCAAACATTTCTGGTATATGAAAAACATGTTTTTCAATGGCAAAAATCAATGAATATTGTAAATGCACAAACAGTAATATCTCCACATTGCACGGTGCAATTCTGAAATTTTAGCTTTTTCCTGTTAATCCTAGCATGATAAAGAAGATTCAAAGAGAGTGAGATGCCAGCTCCTTTCATTCAGTCAGTAGCTTCAAACATTTCTGGACGTTTTTCAATGGCAAAAATTAATGAATATTGTAAATGCACAAACAGTAATATCTCCACATTGCAAGGTGCAATTCTGAAATTTTTTGCTTTTCCTGCTAATCCTAGCATGATAAAGAAGATTCAAAGAGAGTGAGATGCCAGCTCCTTTCATTCAGTCAGTAGCTTCAAACATTTCTGGTATATGAAAAAACATGTTTTTCAATGGCAAAAATCAATGAATATTGTAAATGCACAAACAGTAATATCTCCACATTGCAAGGTGCAATTCTGAAATTTTTTGCTTTTTCCTGCTAATCCTAGCATGATAAAGAAGATTCAAAGAGAGTGAGATGCCAGCTCCTTTCATTCAGTCAGTAGCTTCAAACATTTCTGGTATATGAAAAACATGTTTTTCAATGGCAAAAATCAATGAATATTGTAAATGCACAAACAGTAATATCTCCACATTGCACGGTGCAATTCTGAAATTTTTAGCTTTTTCCTGTTAATCCTAGCATGATAAAGAAGATTCAAAGAGAGTGAGATGCCAGCTCCTTTCATTCAGTCAGTAGCTTCAAACATTTCTGGTATATGAAAAACATGTTTTTCAATGGCAAAAATCAATGAATATTGTAAATGCACAAACAGTAATATCTCCACATTGCAAGGTGCAATTCTGAAATTTTTTGCTTTTTCCTGTTAATCCTAGCATGATAAAGAAGATTCAAAGAGAGTGAGATGCCAGCTCCTTTCATTCAGTCAGTAGCTTCAAACATTTCTGGTATATGAAAAACATGTTTTTCAATGGCAAAAATCAATGAATATTGTAAATGCACAAACAGTAATATCTCCACATTGCAAGGTGCAATTCTGAAATTTTTTGCTTTTTTCTGTTAATCCTAGCATGATAAAGAAGATTCAAAGAGAGTGAGATGCCAGCTCCTTTCATTCAGTCAGTAGCTTCAAACATTTCTGGTATATGAAAAACATGTTTTTCAATGGCAAAAATCAATGAATATTGTAAATGCACAAACAGTAATATCTCCACATTGCAAGGTGCAATTCTGAAATTTTTTGCTTTTTCCTGCTAATCCTAGCATGATAAAGAAGATTCAAAGAGAGTGAGATGCCAGCTCCTTTCATTCAGTCAGTAGCTTCAAACATTTCTGGTATATGAAAAACATGTTTTTCAATGGCAAAAATCAATGAATATTGTAAATGCACAAACAGTAATATCTCCACATTGCAAGGTGCAATTCTGAAATTTTTTGCTTTTTCCTGTAATCCTAGCATGATAAAGAAGATTCAAAGAGAGTGAGATGCCAGCTCCTTTCATTCAGTCAGTAGCTTCAAACATTTCTGGACGTTTTTCAATGGCAAAAATCAATGAATATTGTAAATGCACAAACAGTAATATCTCCACATTGCAAGGTGCAATTCTGAAATTTTTTGCTTTTTCCTGTTAATCCTAGCATGATAAAGAAGATTCAAAGAGAGTGAGATGCCAGCTCCTTTCATTCAGTCAGTAGCTTCAAACATTTCTGGTATATGAAAAACATGTTTTTCAATGGCAAAAATCAATGAATATTGTAAATGCACAAACAGTAATATCTCCACATTGCAAGGTGCAATTCTGAAATTTTTTGCTTTTTCCTGCTAATCCTAGCATGATAAAGAAGATTCAAAGAGAGTGAGATGCCAGCTCCTTTCATTCAGTCAGTAGCTTCAAACATTTCTGGACGTTTTTCAATGGCAAAAAATCAATGATATTGTAAATGCACAAACAGTAATATCTCCACATTGCAAGGTGCAATTCTGAAATTTTTTGCTTTTTCCTGTTAATCCTAGCATGATAAAGAAGATTCAAAGAGAGTGAGATGCCAGCTCCTTTCATTCAGTCAGTAGCTTCAAACATTTCTGGTATATGAAAAACATGTTTTTCAATGGCAAATATCAATGAATATTTTAAATGCACAAACAGTAATTCCACATTGCAAGGTGCAATTCTGAAATTTTTTGCTTTTTCCTGCTAATCCTAGCATGATAAAAAAGATTCAAAGAGAGTGAGATGCCAGCTCCTTTCATTCAGTCAGTAGCTTCAAACATTTCTGGACGTTTTTCAATGGCAAAAATCAATGAATATTGTAAATGCACAAACAGTAATATCTCCACATTGCAAGGTGCAATTCTGAAATGTTTTGCTTTTTCCTGTTAATCCTAGCATGATAAAGAAGATTCAAAGAGAGTGAGATGCCAGCTCCTTTCATTCAGTCAGTAGCTTCAAACATTTCTGGTATATGAAAAACATGTTTTTCAATGGCAAAAATCAATGAATATTGTAAATGCACAAACAGTAATATCTCCACATTGCAAGGTGCAATTCTGAAATTTTTTGCTTTTTCCTGCTAATCCTAGCATGATAAAGAAGATTCAAAGAGTGAGATGCCAGCTCCTTTCATTGTCAGTAGCTTCAAACATTTCTGGTATATGAAAAACATGTTTTTCAATGGCAAAAATCAATGAATATTGTAAATGCACAAACAGTAATATCTCCACATTGCAAGGTGCAATTCGGAACTTTTTTGCTTTTTCCTGCTAATCCTAGCATGATAAAGAAGATTCAAAGAGAGTGAGATGCCAGCTCCTTTCATTCAGTCAGTAGCTTCAAACATTTCTGGACGTTTTTCAATGGCAAAAATCAATGAATATTGTAAATGCACAAACAGTAATATCTCCACATTGCAAGGTGCAATTCTGAAATTTTTTGCTTTTTCCTGTTAATCCTAGCATGATAAAGAAGATTCAAAGAGAGTGAGATGCCAGCTCCTTTCATTCAGTCAGTAGCTTCAAACATTTCTGGTATATGAAAAACGTGTTTTTCAATGGCAAAAATCAATGAATATTGTAAATGCACAAACAGTAATATCTCCACATTGCAAGGTGCAATTCTGAAATTTTTTGCTTTTTCCTGTTAATCCTAGCATGATAAAGAAGATTCAAAGAGAGTGAGATGCCAGCTCCTTTCATTCAGTCAGTAGCTTCAAACATTTCTGGTATATGAAAAACATGTTTTTCAATGGCAAAAATCAATGAATATTGTAAATGCACAAACAGTAATATCTCCACATTGCAAGGTGCAAATCTGAATTATTTTGCTTTTTCCTGCTAATCCTAGCATGATAAAGAAGATTCAAAGAGAGTGAGATGCCAGCTCCTTTCATTCAGTCAGTAGCTTCAAACATTTCTGGTATATGAAAAACATGTTTTTCAATGGCAAAAATCAATGAATATTGTAAATGCACAAACAGTAATATCTCCACATTGCAAGGTGCAATTCTGAAATTTTTTGCTTTTTCCTGCTAATCCTAGCATGATAAAGAAGATTCAAAGAGAGTGAGATGCCAGCTCCTTTCATTCAGTCAGTAGCTTCAAACATTTCTGGACGTTTTTCAATGGCAAAAATTAATGAATATTGTAAATGCACAAACAGTAATATCTCCACATTGCAAGGTGCAATTCTGAAATTTTTTGCTTTTTCCTGCTAATCCTAGCATGATAAAGAAGATTCAAAGAGAGTGAGATGCCAGCTCCTTTCATTCAGTCAGTAGCTTCAAACATTTCTGGTATATGAAAAACATGTTTTTCAATAGCAAAAATCAATGAATATTGTAAAATGCACAAACAGTAATATCTCCACATTGCAAGGTGCAATTCTGAAATTTTTTGCTTTTTCCTGTTAATCCTAGCATGATAAAGAAGATTCAAAGAGAGTGAGATGCCAGCTCCTTTCATTCAGTCAGTAGCTTCAAACATTTCTGGTATATGAAAAACATGTTTTTCAATGGCAAAAATCAATGAATATTGTAAATGCACAAACAGTAATATCTCCACATTGCAAGGTGCAATTCTGAAATTTTTTGCTTTTTCCTGCTAATCCTAGCATGATAAAGAAGATTCAAAGAGAGTGAGATGCCAGCTCCTTTCATTCAGTCAGTAGCTTCAAACATTTCTGGTATATGAAAAACATGTTTTTCAATGGCAAAAATCAATGAATATTGTAAATGCACAAACAGTAATATCTCCACATTGCACGGTGCAATTCTGAAATTTTTAGCTTTTTCCTGTTAATCCTAGCATGATAAAGAAGATTCAAAGAGAGTGAGATGCCAGCTCCTTTCATTCAGTCAGTAGCTTCAAACATTTCTGGACGTTTTTCAATGGCAAAAATTAATGAATATTGTAAATGCACAAACAGTAATATCTCCACATTGCAAGGTGCAATTCTGAAATTTTTTGCTTTTTCCTGCTAATCCTAGCATGATAAAGAAGATTCAAAGAGAGTGAGATGCCAGCTCCTTTCATTCAGTCAGTAGCTTCAAACATTTCTGGTATATGAAAAACATGTTTTTCAATGGCAAAAATCAATGAATATTGTAAATGCACAAACAGTAATATCTCCACATTGCAAGGTGCAATTCTGAAATTTTTTGCTTTTTCCTGCTAATCCTAGCATGATAAAGAAGATTCAAAGAGAGTGAGATGCCAGCTCCTTTCATTCAGTCAGTAGCTTCAAACATTTCTGGTATATGAAAAACATGTTTTTCAATGGCAAAAATCAATGAATATTGTAAATGCACAAACAGTAATATCTCCACATTGCACGGTGCAATTCTGAAATTTTTAGCTTTTTCCTGTTAATCCTAGCATGATAAAGAAGATTCAAAGAGAGTGAGATGCCAGCTCCTTTCATTCAGTCAGTAGCTTCAAACATTTCTGGTATATGAAAAACATGTTTTTCAATGGCAAAAATCAATGAATATTGTAAATGCACAAACAGTAATATCTCCACATTGCAAGGTGCAATTCTGAAATTTTTTGCTTTTTCCTGTTAATCCTAGCATGATAAAGAAGATTCAAAGAGAGTGAGATGCCAGCTCCTTTCATTCAGTCAGTAGCTTCAAACATTTCTGGTATATGAAAACATGTTTTTCAATGGCAAAAATCAATGAATATTGTAAATGCACAAACAGTAATATCTCCACATTGCACGGTGCAATTCTGAAATTTTTAGCTTTTTCCTGTTAATCCTAGCATGATAAAGAAGATTCAAAGAGAGTGAGATGCCAGCTCCTTTCATTCAGTCAGTAGCTTCAAACATTTCTGGACGTTTTTCAATGGCAAAAATTAATGAATATTGTAAATGCACAAACAGTAATATCTCCACATTGCAAGGTGCAATTCTGAAATTTTTTGCTTTTTCCTGCTAATCCTAGCATGATAAAGAAGATTCAAAGAGAGTGAGATGCCAGCTCCTTTCATTCAGTCAGTAGCTTCAAACATTTCTGGTATATGAAAAACATGTTTTTCAATGGCAAAAATCAATGAATATTGTAAATGCACAAACAGTAATATCTCCACATTGCAAGGTGCAATTCTGAAATTTTTTGCTTTTTCCTGCTAATCCTAGCATGATAAAGAAGATTCAAAGAGAGTGAGATGCCAGCTCCTTTCATTCAGTCAGTAGCTTCAAACATTTCTGGTATATGAAAAACATGTTTTTCAATGGCAAAAATCAATGAATATTGTAAATGCACAAACAGTAATATCTCCACATTGCACGGTGCAATTCTGAAATTTTTAGCTTTTTCCTGTTAATCCTAGCATGATAAAGAAGATTCAAAGAGAGTGAGATGCCAGCTCCTTTCATTCAGTCAGTAGCTTCAAACATTTCTGGTATATGAAAAACATGTTTTTCAATGGCAAAAATCAATGAATATTGTAAATGCACAAACAGTAATATCTCCACATTGCAAGGTGCAATTCTGAAATTTTTTGCTTTTTCCTGTTAATCCTAGCATGATAAAGAAGATTCAAAGAGAGTGAGATGCCAGCTCCTTTCATTCAGTCAGTAGCTTCAAACATTTCTGGTATATGAAAAACATGTTTTTTCAATGGCAAAAATCAATGAATATTGTAAATGCACAAACAGTAATATCTCCACATTGCAAGGTGCAATTCTGAAATTTTTTGCTTTTTTTTGTTAATCCTAGCATGATAAAGAAGATTCAAAGAGAGTGAGATGCCAGCTCCTTTCATTCAGTCAGTAGCTTCAAACATTTCTGGTATATGAAAAACATGTTTTTCAATGGCAAAAATCAATGAATATTGTAAATGCACAAACAGTAATATCTCCACATTGCAAGGTGCAATTCTGAAATTTTTTGCTTTTTCCTGCTAATCCTAGCATGATAAAGAAGATTCAAAGAGAGTGAGATGCCAGCT